>NW_021604665.1:15117236-15120755 GCF_004785775.1 Grammomys surdaster | reverse complement strand
GAGAGAGAGAGAGAGAGAGAGAGAGAGAGAGAGAGAGAGAGAGAGAGCAGATTAAATGGGTTAGGAAATTCTGTTGGAATCTGCAGTGTGGAATGCTAATTGTGTTTGTGTTTGTGTGTGTGTGTGTGTGCATTCAGACCCTTGAGTGTCTTTCTTTGTCACTCTTTGCCTTATTTTTTTCTTCCTGAATCTGGAGCTTGTTTAACTCCATTAGCTATCCTGAGAGCCCCCTAGATATGCCTGTCTTCATTTCTCTACTGCTGAGGCTACAGAAGTGTGTGGCTTTTCCTGGATTTGGTGTGGGTTCTGGGGATTAAACGAAGGTCCTCATGCTTGCACAGCAAACACGATCTACTGAGCCATCTCCCCAGCTCCTGGGTATAGTATTACTCATGAAATTTAGGGACATTTTCTGAGTATTCTGGGACTTCTGCAAAAGCAATTGGCAGAAGGCCATAAAGGTAAGTGAGCTCCCTTGGGGATAGTCTAGGTTTTACCTTTTCCATACGGGAAAACCCTTCAGAGGCCATCATGCCTTTCAAACTTCCCTTCGTGGTGAACAATTGCTCAGACCAATCATTCTGAGGATTTTAGCCTATCGTCTATTATCAAAGCAATTGACATGAGGTCTTGGTTATATGTCCCAATATCACCTGCCCCTCCTAGACTCCACATATTTGGAAGGTGATGCTGTTCTGTGTATCCCTATCCCTGAGCAGTGTCATTCAGCAGGCTCTAGAACTCACACTGCTGAGCTCACACAGATTCCTCTCCCCATCTGCTAACAATTTGGTGCCTGAGCCCTGGGTGTATTTATCCCTACATATCTGAGTTAACTCAAAATAACCAGTATTTTAAAAGTGATCCAGAAACATGTCAATGCATATACTTGATTTCATTATTATCCCTGTTTAATTCAGCCACCTTTGCAAAGGACACGGCTGTGTTCCTATTTCCCGAATATAAATATCAGACTATGTTTAACTCTTGTTGCAAAAGACAGGATTGTTTTTGCTCTTTCTTTATTAGGGCTAATTTAAATCTGTGTGAAGAGTTTCAGTTCACCATTAATTTCCAGCCCAATGACATTTGCTTAAAGTAAGAAAGATAATTTGCTTACGGAAATTTATTTTTGTTATTAATATGGAGGAGATTGCATAGCAATGATTTTAAAAGGGATTTTGTTATCAGAATATGCCAAGACCTATCTTCGAAAAAAAATCTAATCCTATAAACCCCATGTTTACATCAGCATGGGTATCTTTGTGAATTGAGGCCAAGAAGGTTTGAAAGTTGAATTTTTCTGTTTTCAATTATGGGTTGGGGAAACCTAATGAACCTAGAAATCAAACCTTTATTACAACCAGTATTCTAGAAGTTCTACCAACTCACTGATATTACAATTCACTGAAACAGAGCCATCTCTGCTGTCTGTTGTTAGCTTCTACACATTCCTGGCCATGATCCATAAAATGAATAAGAGCAATGGAAAGTAGAGGTGGTGGTATTATCAAATAATGCCTACAAAGTATTGCAAGAGCCAGGTATCTTTCCTAGCATGGCATCTGCATTAAAGAAATTTAACTCTCTGAAGATCCCAAGATTTAAGGTACCTTCATTGACCCCATTGTTTTTCAAGTGAAAATGATGAGATGTTTCAGTGTGAGAGACTGAGAAATCCTTTACTACCTATATCCTTGCATGCTTCACTTGAAACCATTCTGAGATCATTTCTCTCTATAAGGGAATTCATAGGAACAGATGCAATTTTGGAGTTCACTAGCATTGCAGGAAGACAATTCCTTACTCACTTGATTCCTTCCAGGGGCTCTCTAAAATCTCCAAAGATTTCCCTGGTTGTCCCTATTAGTGTTAAGATTTGGATTCACTACTTTGAACCACTTAAATATTTTCCTTTTCATCTCATAGTTTCTCTCAGGTTCACATGCAACTTACTTTAAAATTTTACAAATATAAAAGAAGTTTAAGAGGTTTACAATGACTGTTGTTGGTGCTACAAAAAGTAACTTCTTCCCTCATCCATTTCTTGCAAGTGTTGTTTGTTAAGGGATGTCTCTCCCTAGACTGTAAGTTCATCAGGTTGAGAGATCATAACAGCCACTGCCTTGAATTGGCTGGGCCTGGATCTGGGATATTGGCTGCTGAAGCAATATCCCTGAGCCAACAGTGAAGAGTTATGGAGCTTCATAGGTTCTAGGTATATGTAAATTTACTTTCATATCACCAGCACTGGCAAAATGCTTGATGCATAGGCAGTGCTGAATAAGAATGAGTTGAATACAAATGGCTGCTGGGCTCAGTTTCGGAGCCCATGGGTAGAAAGGCTTAAGTCCAGCAGAAGGCTTTTCAGACAGATGGAAGAACATTTGTGAAGTAGGAGACAGTATGGTCACATGCCATATGATGATATTTTGCATAGTGATGAACTTCTCATATCACTATGCTCTCATAACCTTATAATGAAACTAAAAATATTGTATCACCTTACGATATCATACTTGCCCTAGCACTCCAGTGCAGCACACTGTGTGTTTGTAGTGATGTTGATGTAAACAAATCTGGGCAGCCAATCAGATAAAAGTACAATATTACATTGATGTATAGTAAATGATACTCACCTGTGGTATACTGGCCCTGCTACAGGTTTCTTTACATTCATTATTTTAGAATATATCATTGTTCATATAACAATTATTACTGTAAAGCTGCTGGGTTACCTGACAGCATCCTGGGTATCTCCTGTTCACCAAGTTCCCTGGTTGCACCAAGAAGTTGTGCTGAGTGAGTGGTATACCTCAGCAAGATGTGTGCCAAGTGTACTTGATGGTGTTTGCTTGATGACAGAGCCAGCCAATGAGGCAGTGCTCAGAATAGCTTCCTGCCTTTGAGCAAGACACAACTATGTATGATACACAAACATGAAGTTCATGCATTTGAGGTGTAAACAGAGTCAACACAAAGTCATGCTGTGCGTAGGTGAGGTAAGGGTGTATGATCTAGATCACTAAGGTTCTTGTGTTTTGTGCTAATTGAATGAATTGCTTCTTGTTATGAAAACCAACAACTAAAGAATTCAAAGCAGGATCTTAGTGCGGTTATGCAATTCATTAATAGATATCTGGGCAGGATGGAAGAGTCATAAAAAGAAAAGTTTGAGAAGAATGAAGAGACTAGATGAAGGAAGATGGGCCAGGTCAGAAACTATCGTAGCTGTATAGCAAGAGATGTTGAATGCATTTATTGGAATGGTAAAGGTGATAGAAAAGGGGGAAAGAAAGGAAAGAGTAGTTATGAAAATGAGAGTCAGTAAAATTAGCAAGCCTGTTCATGTACTAACCAGCTTGAGAAGAACAGAGGGAGCGATGTGGAATTACTGCTACATATCTTTCCTCTGCTCTGCCTTGCCTTGCCTTGCCTTGCCTTGGCCCTCCTCTCCCCTCCCCTGTTCCCTCTCCTCCCATTCCCTTCTCTTCTCTCCTCTCCCCTCCCCTCTGCTCC
>NW_021604665.1:15104637-15117136 GCF_004785775.1 Grammomys surdaster | reverse complement strand
CCTCTCCTCTCCTCTCCTCTCCTCTCCTCTCCTCTCCTCTCCTCTCCACTCACCTCCCTGCCTTGCCTTGCTTCTCTTCTATCTCACCTGACTCATGACTATGTGTATGTGGTTTTCCACTTGTTAAAGAATAAGGAAGAGAAGAAGGCTGGAAGAAAAGGTGAGCTTTCATCTGTGAGCAGTTTTTGAAGTTGGCATTGAAATCACAGTCTTCAGATTAAGGAGGCCAATGGAAGAAGCCCATTATCAAAGAGAATGATGCTGTTATCAATGTGAAATATTTCCCCTAAAGTAAAATAGCAACTATTACCTATTTTCCTAATTATTTATATATTTCTTTTTAGGTTAAGACACTTTGTGTGTGTGTGTGTGTGTGTGTGTGTGTGTGTGTGTGTGTGTGTGACATCGGGGCAGGTGTCTATGGAGGCTGGAAGAAGAAATGGTATTATAGGAAGTTTGGGGTATAAACAGTTTTGAGCCTCCTCATATGAGTACTGCAAATTGAACTCAGGTCTTCTGAAAGAGCAGTACATAGTCTTAACCACTAAACTCTGTCTCCAGCTACACCATTTTATAGAGGCACTCATGTGCATCCTCAGTGTGTCCTACACAAATATTCAGAGACGATTGTTAGTAATGTTCAAATAAAAGTTAATGAAGATTGATCCATCCATCAGTAATTATAAGCATGGGGCATTTCTGCAACTTCTTTTTGTGCCTTGGTCTTCTCATTTATCACATTGCAGTTGCCATCCAATGTGCAGTGAGAATGACACTGCTTGAAAATATAAGCCATTTGGAAGATTGGCCACCCCATAGAGATAACAAATCATCTGTCACTATGTCAAGTTTTAAAAATTATTTGTAAAAATGTGTGCACCTGTTTGTGGGTACTCATGGAAACCGAAAGAGAGTTTTGGATCCTCTGGAGCTTGAGTTACATATTCATGAGCTTCCTGATATGGTTGCTGGGATTTGAACTCCTTGTGATATAACAGTAAGTGTTCTTAAACTCTGAGCCATCTCTCCAGCCCCTATGTGCATCAAAAGAAAGCAATTTTTAATTTGTTCAGTAGCTTTCTTTCTTTTACATTATTATTCTGTAGTGTTCACTAAATTTTCATTTAAAGAAAAGTATGTTTCCACTTCATTGATTAAAAACTTTATTCCAAAACTATATTCACCAATAAAAGCAAAGAGTAATATGGAGAAAACACAGGAAAAGTGAAAAGTTGGCTCTACACACAAAAGCTTACTACCTGAGAAACTTGCTGACCTGAAGTAGCACTAGCAGGTAAAAGAGAGAATTCACTTCATGTCAGCCATTTCACCTGGAAGTTTATGAAAGAAGCTACCGGAGGAGTTGAACTGCTTTGTCTTTCCCACTGCCTTTTGCTTTTCTGTCTGCACATTAATAATTCTAACCTGTGCTGTCTTATTGATCAATCTCCAGGTCAGGTTCCCAATGGCCATCTTGGGAAAATCCTTACAACGCCTCTTTCCACCCATCTTCTGGTTGTTCTGTTAAGGCCTTGACATTGTATTGGGGATTAAACAGGGGGGAGTTTATACCTTTAACCAAAACCATTTCTCTTTGTTTCTCAAGAATACAGAAAAAAATCCAAATGACTATCATCCTTTATCAAAGGCAGTTGGAAAAAAAATTCTTGAGGTCTGAGAGTGAGGGCAAAGAGAATTTTGTCACAGCACTGGAATGCTAACCAACTCTGCTGTCGATTTCTCAAAGAGACTCTGTGGAGTGGAGAAAAAAAGTTGTTATGATAACCTTTAGAAAGTCAAGTGATTGATGTGCAGACATTCTGAGATAAAATATAACCCCTAAAATATAGGATGTAAGAAAGCAATTTTTAAATTATACGGTGAAGATGGAAACAGAATTAGCATTCTTTTAGAGCACTTGATGTATCTCCAGCAGCCAGCTGCTTCTCTTGGAAAGTGGGGAAAACCTCTCATTGCCTGAATTTTACTGATACATTCATATACTGTGTTTCCTGCCTTGAGCATTTTAGCAGCATAAAATGTAAACCACATGCCTACCCACCAGGTGACTGTATATTCCAACAGCACAGATGGAGAAGCATTAACATGGGGGGACTAACTGGATTGCAGTGGGGTCTTAGGCACTGTGAGGAATGGGAATGGGAACTCTGAGTGGTTTTCTGTGTTAAAAACAAAAACTTTATCTCTGAAAGTTGGGATTGTTTCTGCTTCCTCAGCATTTGGCATTCTGGAAACAGAAGCCTTGGGTTTATGAAGGCTTCTTTCACTTTGAGTCTTCCTGTTTTGAATGTGATTGTAGCTCTTTTTCTGTGGGTGAAGCTTTGTGGTCTTTGTTGGCATAGTCTATTTCCCTGACCATTCTGTGTTTGTAGGATGAGGAATCCTAGAACTATTTTAACTATGGCTTGAATTCTTCAATTGGGCAAGTGGATTCTTAAGAAAATACAACAAAGGATGGGGCCACCCACTGATGTCAAAGTTTTTAATCCAGAAATGTTCCTGTCCAAAGGAAGAACAAGGGTAAAAAAAATGGAACAGAGACTGAAGGATGGGCCAACTGGGGACTACTCCACCTGGGAATCCATCATGGCTGCAGACACCAAACCCAACACTATTGCTGTGGTCAAAAGTCTCTTGCTGACAGGAGTCTAGTTTGGTGGTTCCTTGGGAGGTCCGCCCAGCAACTGACCAATGCAGATGTGAATGCTTGGAGCCAACAATCAAACTCAGCTCAGGGAACTTGGTGGGGGAGCTAGTGGTAGGACTGGAGGAATGGCATGGGCTTGCAACCCCACTGGAAGAACAACATAGGCTGGCTTGACTACTGAGTTCTCCCAGAGTCTAGACCACCAACCAAGGAGTGTACCTGGGAGGATCCATGGCTCCAGATACATATGTAACAGAGGATGGACTTGCCTGACTGCAATGGGAGGGGAGTCTCTTGGTCCGTGGAGGTCTGATACCCTAGTGTAGCAGGATGCTGGAACGTGGGACAGGAGAGTGTGGGTGGATGGGGGAACAACCTCATACAGGCAAAAGGGAGGGGGAGGGGAGATGTGGGATGTGGGTGGGTCGGGGGGTTGGTGGAGAGGGTAACCGTGAAGTGGGATATCATTTGAGATGTAAATGAATAGAATGATTAATTTTAAAAAGTACGATTCTAAATAAAACCAACTAAAATAATAAAAACTAAACAAACAGGAGTAAAGTAAAGCCCGAGATTGTGTATCCAGTTCCTGTATCCAACTGTGCCTGAAGGGAGACTCCTGGAACTTTTGGTAACATGAGGCATTCCTCCTAGTAAAGTTAAGTTTCTTTCATCAATTCAATGAAACAATACAATAAAGATATTATGGTCTTTATAACTTGATTCTTCGAGATGAAGTATTTCACATTTCCCTTTACAAATTGTATGTGTGCATGATGTCTGGATGTATAAGTATGAATGCATATTTTTATGTGGGAAGGGCATATGCACATGTCATAGTGTATTTGTAAACACAGGCAACCTTCACATGTTAGACATTGCCTTTCCACATTGTTTGAGATGTATCCTAGATTACCCATCCTCAAAATTCCCATCAATTCTCCTGTCTCAGGCCCATATCTCTCTGTTGGAGGAACTAGAATAATAGACATCTGAGCCATTGTAGCAGGTTTTCTGGGAATCCAAACTAAAGTCTTTAGGATTTGGGCAACAAGCACTTTTACTTACTAAGCCATTGTCCCAGCCCTACAACATACTTAGTATTAAAAAAAATACTTCATATATATATATCCTACATATGTATACACCATGTATATACAGTGCCCATGGGGGCCAGAGGTTACAAGCCATAGTCTAACATAATAATTAATAAAAGTTTCTGTAACCTAGAATCAAAAATTATTCAGGGTGAGAAATTAATTAAGAGGGCAGTGTTGTAAATAGTGAAATAAAATATTGTCTATTTCTGAAAGATGCAGAAACATCTCAAGTGCCTTTTATACATGTGTGTAGTTTTGTGAGCATTGTTAGATATTTTTAGAATTAATCCTAAAGCTATTACATAATTCTCTTATCCCAGTAATGGAGTACCAATTACTCTGGGTCAGAACTGGGCACATATTCATTTTGTTTTGTTTCTTTTTCATTTTCCTTTTCTTCCATTCCACAGACAGGATGCTCTTTTATTGTGAAGTCATGATACAGGCTTACGTACAACTTAACTGTATGTATGTATTTGGCATAAACGGTTCAATGTCTATGTTTTAAAGGTCAACACTGGACATGGATAAGAAATGAGCTACAGTTGTGTTTTTGAGATAAGTCTTCCCACTAAGTGGGCATTGTTTCTAGATTGTCCATCAATGTCTCCTCACAAAACAGAAGACGGATGGTGAATCTGTCGGTCATTAATCCCAGTCAAGTTCAAGGCTTATTAGGCAGATAACTGACCCTAAACAGTCTGAATGTTTAAAAATTGAAATTTTCATCTCAGTCATTGAATGAATTTTGGTCTAGAGGTACCCAGTTACCAATCTTCTCTTGTGTAAAAGTATCTCCATGTACATCTCCTGGTGTTTTGTCATCCTACCTTATCTTGAAAGCAGGCAGAGGAGCATGAGTGGAAGGTTGTTCGGAGCCAACTCTTAGCCGAAAGTGGCTATCATCTTTACAGCCATCTCGAGCCATATACCCTGACAAGAAACTTGTTTTCAACAGCCCACAACAGCTGAGCACACTCTGATAAACATCTTGTTACACTGTTTAGTGTCCCCAGCTGCAAGGTGCACGTGGTATCCATGGCTACAAGGCACGTGATGTAGTGCCTTCAGTTCAGCTTGTCCACAAGGGCAAGGCACATGATAAAGGGTATAAACACCCAGGACCTTGCTTTCAATAAAAGAGATTTGACGAGAGTTGACCAGACTCTGTCTTGTTATCCGTCTTTTGCGTCTCTCGCCCCTCTGTCCCCACTCTCTCTCTTGCTAGACCCTGACTTGTGAACCGGAGCAGCAGAACGAGTCATTGCAAAGTAGCAGAACGGGCCGTTACAAAGGAACGAGCCATTACAGAAGGTTGTAGGTGTGGCTAGTATCTCTTCACAATGCTTGCATCAATATATGATTTGTGATGTTTGGAATGGTTAGTTTCTATTATGACTATAAATGTACTTGATGCAGCTTAAGGAATATACTTATCTGTAGGTAGAAGGACAAATAGAATACAATTATTGACCAGAGTTGTCCATAAGACTCACAAAACATCACATGCTATTGTCATTGCCCTTGGTTGCTCCCCAAGGTTAGAAGGTAAATCCCTTCAGCTACAGAGTTCAGGGGCCCCTGAGCTGGAACTGATTTGAAAGCCTCCTCCATGAGGACTAGCTTTCATGGCATCAGGAATCCATGAAAGCTTCCAAATGAGGAAGCAACCAATAGTTCTGCCAGGTATGGCACCTATGAACCACAGCAATGAACAGCATGGCATAATAATCCTAATGGTGCAGGACTGGCACACACATACAAACATTGGCAGTAACCTACCACACTTTAATTGAAATTAAGATTTTCGTAAGAAGAGGGAAATGGTACCTGGTACTGGAGATCTAAACAACCACCTAGAGTTAGAAAGTCATGGGTCTTGGAGGAAGACTTACAACAGCCACTTTACTAACAGTTAAATTTTAGGAAACTACAACCAATTACAGAAAACCACACCAATCAAAGTTCAATGTTTTGTATCCGAGTTCCAATGGATACAAAGAAAATACAACTTGAAAATCTAAAGCTCAGAGATCATTGTAAAAGAGGGGAGGATTGTAAGAGCCAGAGGATCAGGGAGCATTCTAGGAGACTGTGTCTCCTAGTAATGTCAGAATTTACACCCACAGAGTTTTACCAGCATGACTGCCTAAAAATGAGCTGAACAAGTACAGTAAAAATAGATATGCTAAAATATATGAGAGAAAGTTCATAAGGCCTCAACCTTACAGAAAAAACTTAGGCAACTAAGGAATTCTGAGACTAAAAAGAACAGTCTTCCCCAGGGTAGACTGCACAGTAACTGATCATCCAATACCAAATGATCGGCCCTGAAAGTATATATACAAGTAACAGATAGAGATGGTTGTATCTAGGAATATATATACATATATACATATATATTTGTGTGTATGTAATAATACTTGATGAAAATAGGAGCCATGAATAATTTTATAGGAGGGGTATAAAGAGAAGGAAAAATTATATATATATATATATATATATATATATATATATATGTGTGTGTGTGTGTGTGTGTGTGTGTGTGTGTGTGTGTGTCTGTGGCAGGAGGTTAGAGTTCATAATGGAAGATAGAAAGTATGGTGGCACAAAGCTGAGGGCTTGCATTTTGAGCCACAACCTTTAAGCGGAGAGAATGACCTGAAAATGGCATGAATCTTTAAACTCTCAAAGTCCAGCAAACTCTAGTGACATACTTCCTCCAGGGAGGCCACACCTCCTAACAATACCCAAACAGTGCCACAATCTGGGGGCCAAGTATTAAAAGGGTAGAGACTGGAAGAGGCATATAATTAAAACTACTATAGAAAGGATTTGTCTTATTAGCTTTAAGAAAAATTTATCTACAAATATATGTGATAAGTAGCTAACAGTCTGTGATTTGCATACTTGGTAAAGTTGCCATGTAATAAAATCTTTTAATGAGGCATCTTTAAAGAAAGAAGGCATTTCTTTTTGAAAATATTTATTTAGTTGTACCTGTATATTACCTGGATGAGTTTACATGCATTATATGTGACAAAATGTCTGAATTGTGGTCTTGAGAGAGACAGAAATGAGTCTGTACATGCCCTTGCATTACTAAGAAGACCTGAGCTGACCAGTAGTTTATACAGCATTTTGTGCTTGGCAGGTCTTCCCTCTCAGAAAATAGAGATTATGTTGTTTACACCAATGAATGATCCACATCCAGAATTATTTTTTATAACTAGGATCCCTGTTCTATTCATAAACTCATGAGTTTTAGAATTGTGTTAAGACTCTTCTCCTCTTGACATTCCATCAGCAGGCAGATCCTAAGGCTGCCTGTAAATGAATAATTCTTCATATAAATGTAAACAGTAAATTAATCTGCCAACTGTATTTTTTTCTACTTTCTGCTAGGTTCCAATAACCACACAGAGAAACCAATATGTATTTAAAACTGCACCTCAATAGCTGAGCATTTAAATGATCTACCTTAGCCTTCTATGGTAATCTGGCTACCTCCCAGACCCATCCCATGATACTTGCATATTATTGTTGATCTGGCTCTTTAGTTTTCAGATCTTTTTCTATGATTTCTTTCCAAACCTATTCCTCATGGCTCAAAATTCTATATCCTTCTTGCTAATCTGAACTTTTCCCTCTCCCCTTTTCTTCCTCTGGCTAGTGGATGTCCCACCCTATTCTCTATTCTGCCCAGCCATCAGGGGTGATCAGCATTTATTGACATGGCAAAGAACTGACAAGGTAAGAACAGTTTACACAACTTGAGACAGGAGATTTTTAGCATAAGCAATACAGTGCTGTGTCCAGATTCAAACAAGGTATGAGGGCAGAGAAATCAGAATTTGAGTAACATAAGTGTAATCTTTACACAATGAACAAAAGCATTATGTCTACTGTCCCTGTAGTGCACTGAAGACCATACTAGAGTACCTTACCTATAAATAATTTTCCAAGAGAATAAAAACTTGCTCAATCAAACATTACCACTTTAAGGGGATCACTTTTACCCCAGGGTTCAGGGAGACAATAAAGATATATAATCTATGTACTGGAAAAACTCAGGAGCAATTCTGTTTTGTACTTTATTGAATTCACCTGTCTGAAGCATCTCTTATACTTGAGCTTGGGCCTCTAAGGACAGGTAAGAAGATCAATAATTGTCTAGGATTTAGAATCTAAATACTAATAATACCAATACAGAAGCAGGATTTATTTAACTAATGTTGGACAGAAAATCTTTGAATTATACACAGAGGAAGCAAGCACATTTTGACTAACACCATGAAAATCTGACTAAGTACTTTTTCAATAAACTTTACATCAGTCTTGGTACAATAATGTGATAATTATCCAAAAATGTTAAACTCTAAATATCATATAGAATGTTCATTTTGTCAAGATCAAGGATTGAATACAATTTTTTAAAACCAAATATGTAAGATGTATAATTTATGTAAAGCGCATGGTATGTAACATTGTAGGAGCAGTTCTGATACGAAGGTCCTGTTCACTTCTTGGTTCTTGATCTGTAATTAAAGAAAGCCATGAGGCAAGTGCTGGGTAGAGAAATAGATAAGACTTCTGCATCCCTGGAAGAAATGCAGACAGATGCAAGGGAGGGGAGGAGAGTTCACCAGGTTTCTGGTGGAGTAAAGTTGTCCAGTCATGTGAGATCTCGAAATGGAGTGGCTACATAGGCCAATTTTACTTACTATGAGGCATGATGGCCTAAGTTTGATCCCTGAGATCCACATAGTGGAAGAAAAGGTGACCAAGCTCTTTGTTCTTTGACCTATACACCCACCCACGCCCACATAAAATGGTTCCTAAACATCTTCTCAATCACTATTTTTTTCTTTTTTTAAACTTTTATTAATTTTTTTTACACTCCAGATTTTATCCCTCTCCCATTCCATCCTCTGACTGTTCCACATTCTTATATTAAGTTCTATTTCTTTAGAATCCTGACTAATATAGTACCTGTTAATTTTTAGCTCAATATTTTGATGTAAGAGTTTCTTTGGCTTCATCCAACCTTCTTTTCCTTTCTCTTCTCTAATTTTAAGGGATTCCCTCTTTCTAAAATCAAGGCTTTGAAAGGTTGCTTGTTGTTGTGGACCAGAGATACTAGAGGTACGATCACAGATTACTAGTACTGAGCCAGAGAAAGCCAGTAAACAGCTGATCACAAAAGAAAAATGTGATTGAACGTTAGAATGTTTGCTCAGTAGGTAAAGTATGACTAAAATAGCATGAGTATTTGAGTCTAGATATATTAAAAACCTTTGTAAGAAGCTAGAAATGACTGTATGTACCTGGGACCAAAACACTTAGGATTGGGGTTGGGGAAAACAGTCATAGAAAAAGGCAAATCCCTGAAACTTGTTGATCAGTTAGCTTAGCAGATTTGGTTTAGGTTCAGTGGAAGAGTTTCTTAAAAAGTAAAGGTAGAAAAAAATTCAGAAAAGACGTCTAATATTGGCTTTGAATTTCCTCATGCATACACGAACATGTACATAAATACATACATGTACATACCCATACTATCAAGTATACTAAACACACACACATACAAACACACACACACACATACAAACACACACACACACACACTCACACACAAAGTGATTGAAAATAGTATGAGAGCTACTCTGAGAACAATATACATAGGGAAGAAATTAATAAGAACCAAAAGTCGTAGCCATACACAAAGGTTAGTCCAGACACTGAATATGCAAAGTAGGGACTCAGAGAAAAAAGTAGCATTTATTAAGGACATTGTGTTTGATGTTAGAAAAATTTGAGTTCATGGCATATTATACTTGAATTAAGCAAAATTAGGTAAATTGTTTACCTATCTGTGAAGCATGGAAGATATGTATGTATGTATGTGTGTATATATATATATATATGCCACTGTTTAAAAAATTGAATAAACAATATTAAGTACTTTAGAGAATATCTGTCACACAGTAAGAACTAAGCAAAGTTTACATAATGATAGCATTGATAATGGAGTACTTGAACTTAAAGATTGCTAACAGTTAATCCTGAAGGAAATTATTACTCACTATATAGTACTTCAGTTTTAGGAAAATTTGTATTCTTAAATGACAGGAGCACAGAACAGACTCTAGGAAATATACTTAATGTTTTCCATCCCAGTCACTGAGTCTGAAAAATACTTAGATTCCTTGAAGTACCACATACTCCATTGACCCTGTCCAGTTTGTTCTACCAAGAGTAACACATGTCATCATGATGACACATGTCATCATCAAAGTGATAGTTCTCTTCAAGATTACATGTTTTCAATTAGACATTGAACAAAACCTTAGCTCATTTAGTTCATTAACTCAAATTGGGTTTTTAATCTTCATTATTTCTAACTTCATTTTATTGTTTAGATTTGAGTTTATCTGAGAATCTTCATATAATTTATTAGTGAAATAAAATACATTACAACTTGTAGATACTGTGGGAAATGCTTTAGAGAGGGAAGTTGAACTCATAGCCCTAGTATTTAAATCCATCTGAGCTTAGTTACTTTCACTTCTAAATGTTCTGGGCAAACAGCTTAGCATATTTTTATTACAGCCTTCCTGCCAAATAATTGGCAATTCTGAGACATCTTTGTATCTTTATATATATCCAACCAAATATCTTGGTTAATTCATTACTGCAAAATTATATAACCCCATGAAAACAAGTTCAAATTGATATTTTTTTAATAGTTTTGCATTGGTAAGAATCTCCTTTTCTAACTAATCTGGCATATCTATATAACTAACAGTTTAACTTGTTAACCATTCATCTGGATGAAATTAGTTGCATTATCTGGAAAAAGAAGCATGGCTTTAAGTTGTGGGTCCTCAGTATTTTCAGCTACCAGATTTCAGGACCATGGCAATAAACTCATTCTTAGGTAATTCTCTTTTTCCTATGCTAGTCTTCAATCTCTTTTTAAAAACCTAGTGTTTGTTTGCTTTTGTTTAATCTTCCAAGACCAAGTCATGCTGCCCAAGTATTCTTGGATCTATGGTCTTTATAGGAATGTGTTCCACTTACCAAGGCCTATACTCTTAAAGAAAATCTGTCTCTTATTTTCCCAGCAGCTAAAAATTGCCAATACTACCAATGCTAGGGGTGGGATTATGGACATAACTCCATTTTCCATGCTGGGATTTGATCTGCCTTTGGCTTTCATGGAGCTTAAAAATAAATAAATCGAAAAGGACACAAAGTTGGGGAGCTAGTTCTGCAAAGGATTGTAGGTAAGGAAGGTGAATGTGATTTTTTAAGTTTTAAAAGAAAAGAAAAATCACATTCAAAGCAAAATGCCTTGCTCTGCATGAGAGGGGGGCATATACTGTGAACACTGTAATATGTTGGATTGTTGTGCGTAGTGACCTATTTGATCTTCTTTTCTTCTACTGCAATGGCTCTACATTTGTTCAAAGATCCCTGGGAAGCCAGTTAGATGTGTCCATCAAGACAGCTGGATGTGTTCCAAAAGCAGCCCTTCAGAGCAAGAGGTGTTCCCTCTTCATAACTGAATGTAGATGGTATAGGACTCTGTACAGTTTTAGTCCCCCACATCAAATCAGCACTCAAGAAGGTGCAAGCGAAGCTTCTAAATCTGCTGTGAATATCTGACAATTTCTATGAATATTTTTAGCAACTCTTCCCTTAGAAGGGATTTTCTTGCTTCAAATTCTTATAATAATTGGCCTTTACACATTTTGTAAAGTTTATTAATGGTTTGCGTTTGTGTTGAAGACCCTTGACATTTATGGGTTTGGCAAAAGCAGTCTTGACAGTTTGCAGATGACCCTGATGGTTCATGACATACTTTGATTTCAGATCGTGCTCAGGCACGTATTGAAATAGAGCACACAGACAAGCTGATGTGTGGGAGCAAGTCAATGTAGCTAATGGATAATTCTAACTCCCTGCCTGACACCCACATCTCAATATGCTTCTATTATTCTCTTCTCACTGGTTTATGGTAATTCATCTGTAGCAAGTAAAATGTCGCAGCCTTGTGAAAAATGCCCTTAACTCACACACACACACACACACACACACACACATATACTTTCACACACACACACCACAACACACCAAAAAAAAAATCCACTTCAAAAAGGTCGAAAAGGGTAACAGTCATTGTGACAATCTGTACATAGGAAAACCAAAATGAAATGTAATCCCAGAGGTATTCAGAAGAATTTTGTAAGGATTAAGAATTTTAGAGATAAATTCAGGAATGGAAGATAGATTTCAACTCTTAGACCATTTCTGACTGACTCGTGAGTCTGTCTGTATACACAGTACATTATGCATTATAGTATTTGTATTGTTTTCTTTCTTTGTTGTTTTCCCTGCCGCCATACAAAAATAAGTTAGGAAAACAATTTTAATAATTTTGTCTGTTGAGTATCCAATATCCATGTCTTTCACTCCAATGTTCTCACAGAACCATGTTATTTTCCCTTATCCTCATGTCTGCATACCCAAAGCATTTTGATGAATCCTGAATATTCAGATATGCTCAATATTTTGACATTACAGTATGACATCATCGTCTTCAAAATCCATGTACGAGACTGGGACCCTCTCTCTTGTGTTATAGGAACAAAAAGTAAAGCAGCTTCTCCACAGGGGTGCTCTCTCTCTCTCTCTCTCTCTCTCTCTCTCTCTCTCTCTCTCTCTCTCT
>NW_021604665.1:15055234-15104627 GCF_004785775.1 Grammomys surdaster | reverse complement strand
TCTCTCTCTCTCTCTCTCTCTCTCTCTCTCTCTCTCTCTCTCTCTCTGTGTGTGTGTGTGTGTGTGTGTGCGTGTGTGTGCAGCAGCAGAAGCAGCAGCAGTAGTAGTAGAAGACATTGAATCCTTTGGGGTTAAATATACATATATTTGTGAGCTACCCAACATGGGCCCTGGAAAGCAAACCTGGAACCTTTGGGAGCACAGCTTACCTTCTGAGACATCTCTCCAGTCCCAGCCTTGTGGTTTGGTAAGTTATTGTATTGTATTGGCTTCATTCATAGCTATCCTGGGATACATGTGGCTTGTGGCCTGCAGGCTAGGCATGCCTGCTGGAATATCTATATTAAAATGTCCTTACAAAATAAAAAAGAAAGGCTTAGACTCTTAAAAGGAGGAAAAGTTTGCATTCTTTCCTCATGCCTTCCTACCTCTTAGTTCCCAGGAATCCTTTCATTCTTTTCCAAACTTTCAGTCATGTATACTAAATACCAACATGAGGGTACATCATCTGTCACGATGAAGAACATCTACTCCAAAATAAACCTTCTTTAGCGTATATTCAATACTGAGGATATCAGGGTGAACGAACTATAGAGACAATTCTTTCTGGGGGTAGGGGGTGGAATTGAGTCTTTTTTTTTGAGAATCATATGCATGCAAACTACTCTCACTCTGTTCTGGTTATGTGAATATTTTTTGTATGCGTTTAAGATCTGTTTTTGAGCAAGAACAGTACATTCTGTGTCTAGCTGGCATCACTTTTCCAACTGCAGTATGCACAGGAGGTTGGAACATTTTTTTTTTTAATTTCTGGACTTTGTGAACCTTAGCACATATTTGCATATAAAATCTTTATACATCTTGATCTAAATATGCCAATTTTATAAATAAACATAACACAATTTCCACCATGGCCTTGACAAACTCTCTACCATTCTCTCCACTTCCAACACCTTCTGTTAACCTTTGACTGTACTCATAAATTGTCCTGCATATTTGGAAATGAACTACTTAGAATTTATATAACAAGAAAGCTACAGATAAAGAATTTAGCCCAAGTTTAGTGGCAAATGTGAACAAAATTAAGCAATTTTGACTATATAATTACACTTCAAAGTGCTGATTTTCTCTGTGGTTTTGTCCATGGAACGTTCAACAAACCTATGCAACTGTTCAGTCCAATTAATCACCTAACAAGTTCAACCAAGAGAAACAGTAAAACCACTTATCTGACTAGATTGATCAGTCAGTTCAATTGAAATACAGCGTCTACCACATTACTTGGGGTGAAATGAGTTGGACATTTTTTTCTCTGATGAAGAACAAAGGGAGAAGATTTTACAGACTTGACCACATCAATAAAGTTCCTTCATATTCTGAAGATGCGGCCTCATTCAGTTTTAGACTACCAGTACCACACTTGATCTATGTGAAGTAAAATTGAACGTCTGTAAAGTTCAGAGGCACTAAAGTGAAAATACTTGAAAGGAAAAATGGATAGAAGTTTTTCTAGAATGGATAGAAGGATATTGTTGGCTTGGTCAAGAGAGCTGGAGATGCAGAGCTTCCTTTTGTGAGGGAGAAGGATTGTTGTGGTCTGGAGTAGACTACCAAAGGTTTGACCAAGAGAATCCCAAGGAAGATGAATTCAGAATATCCAGGCAGAAATACAGAAGTCATATAAATACTTGTAAAACTTTTACTGATGGGATGCAGCAAAATTCACAGTATGAATGGAATTCCTGTTATGATGAGGCAAAAAGTTATACAAGCGATTGAGATCATGTATTTAGCAAAGAAAGATATTTTGGACATTATAATCTTCACAAAGACCCACTCATGGGGAGTTTCATGGTGTATCCAGGGTCTTCATAGTTTTTGTCCTCTTTGTTTTTCCTTTTGACTTTGTTTTAGTACCAAGCCTCACCTGCCTAGAGTTACCTGTGTAGCATTTTGTACACATTGTTTATCAGAACACAAGAGTTATTCTGGTTAGATTCTAAATCCAGCCCCTTGTCTATCAGTTCTTTTTCTCCTTTGCAAGGATTGTCAAAGCTCCTTTCATGGACCAAGGCAAAATCAGAACAACCAGTTAAAGACATGGTGGATTTGTGTGAAGTAAAAAGAAAAGACAAAGTACTAAAATTAAGAATACATTTTTAACATTACAGACTCAGGGTGTGACACTTAGGAGTTTTTCTTACCAGACTTGAACATCACTCTATTTTCTCCCACTTCCCCAAAAACTCTAGGAAAATAGCCTTTCTTCTTTGATACTCATTGAACAGCATCTAAGCTTCATGGCCATATCTGCCTCTGCTCTTCGTTGTCTCATAGTTTCTCCCTTAAAATCACACCCTCAAAAAATTCAATTCCCCTTTTCCATTCTCCATATGCTGTAAGAGCTAATGTTTCCCCAGTCAGTTTCCTACAATATTATTCCTTAAGAAATAGCGTTCTATCTCAATTTTTCTTTTTCCCTTCTCAGAAATAATTACTTATTCAAAATTCCTGTGAATGTTCCTATTTCTGAAACATTTCCCTTGTACATTTATCATCATAGCAATATATAATAGAATTTCAAGTTTGTATCACCCACATACAGATTTCAGGTTTCACAGGTCCTCTGAAACATGCCTAAGTATAGTTTTTCATATTTGTAATTTCTATATATTCTGCTTCTGTGAATATCTTTGTGTACTGCTTGTTTGTCTATCCTCTCCTTAGGTCTTATGATGGTTTTTAAATTGGATTGTCAGCTGTGTGTAAAAAGTCCCAGTTGATAATTATAGACTAAAATCCTTGTCAATTTTAATGGATCTTAGCTTTAAGTTTCATTTTATCACGAATAGTTAAAGTGAGTAAGTACTCATATTTGTATTATGGAGGATGTCTGTCTTCCATGGACTCCTTGTTTGTAGCCATTTTTCCTTACAGTGTTAGTCATTCTTTAAATTGCTTTGTTAATTGATTTGTCAGTCTCTAAATGTCTTACCTCTGATACTTGCTGGCTTTTATCTCAGAAGCTTCTCTTTGGTTCTCTTCAACTCAATTTTCTCTCAGGAAGAAGGGGAAAAATAAGAGGACTAATCACCTTGTTCTGAGAATTAAATATGGAAACATGCAGAGCAGTGACTAATAACATAGTTAGTTTGAGCTAACAAAATTGAAAAATTACTACAAAACCTTACTGCTATTTGCTTGGTCAGCTGTTTCTTTTTCACTACATTATTTTTAAATTTTAATGTTGAGAAATCTCACTGGTGGCCTTTGCTTTTTTGCACCTTGTTTGTGAAGGTCTTCTGTTTTGCACATTTCTGCTAACCTCTACTCTTTTCTCAATTTCTATGACATAACTTGTTTAGATTCTGTACTCTATGAACAAGATCATGTGTTGACTGGCTTTCTTTCCCTGACTTCTTTGATTCAGCACCATCCAGGTTCATAATTGTTGTAGGGACAGGGGGAAATCCTGGCCTTCAGGTAAAAGTTTACAACTAGGTCAAACAAGTTCCAGTACTGTATCATCAGTACTGTAGCAAATCACCAAAGAACTGTTAATATAGCACATTTCTCTCAAAGCAGGAAAAGATTTTTAATGTTCTTGCAAGGTGAGACGGTGATATTAATTGCATCTGCTTGATTATGACATGGGGCATCCATGTATTGAAACATAATATTGTACCCTATCTTTGTTTAGGATTCAATTGCTGTGATGAAACACCATGACCAAAGCAACTTGTGGAGGAAAGGATTTTTTATTTGGCTTACATTTCTACACCATTGTTCATCATTGAAGGAAGTCAGTATAGAAACTCAAACAGGGCAGGAAAGAGCTCATGTAGACACCATTGAGGGGTACTGTTTACTGGCTTGCTCCTCATGGCATGCTCAATCTGCTTCTTACAGAACTGAAGACCAGCAGCATAGGGGAGGTACCACCCACAATGAGCTGGACCCTCCCCCATAAGTCACTAATTAAGAAATTGTTCTCCAGGCTTTCCTACAGCCTGGTCTTAAAGTGAGAAGCTTATTCTTAATTGAGGTTTACTCCTCATAGATGACATTAACTTCTATCAGGTTGACATAAAGCTATCCCGTGTACACTCCTTAAGTAGGTACAATTATTGTCAATGAATTTTTAAAAAGCATTTCATGGCTTAATAATAAAATATGCTCTTATATTTTCTATTATAACCTACCTGGAAATGAATTGACATGGGGTTTTAACTGCAGTTTCCCTTGTGAGAAGCATTCTTTGTGTCATTAATAGGTTTTAGGGTTTCTTTCTCACTAACTCATTCTGTCTCTGATCTCTGTTCTACCACATGTTTCCATTTATGTTTGCAATTCTTCTAAGTCTCTCTACTTTGTGCCACTGAGCAGTTCATCTGTCCTTACAACACATACATTGAGATGGTTTTTCAATTTCTGATCTTTTCAGTTTTCTGCCTTGTACCCTCAAAAACTCTCTCTTTCTGTTCTCTCTCTCTCTCTCTCTCTCTCTCTCTCTCAAGAGAGAGAGAGAGAGAGAGAGAGAGGGGGGGGGGCTTTAAAAAGCCTTTGTGTTTTGAGTGACAATGCCCCTTTCCCTTTAGGCATGTTGATTCCATGAAACTAGGATATTACTTTTTTGTAGGTGCTTATATTTTTTATTTTCATTTATGAAGGAAAATTTCTTGTTATATTTATTTCCAGATTAAGCTCAAAAGACATTCTAATGATAGACATTTAACTCTACAGTCACAGTGGAAGACTTTGAATACTTACCATGAAATCAGCTCTTAAGACTAGGATGCTTGGACATGTACTTGTTTACAAGTAGCATTTCCACAAATGTCCAATGAAATAGAGTGATACATTCAGTCAATGCTCATTGCCTTGATACCTCTTTTGGTATCTGTTGAAATAGATTTTAATAAAGAACATACCAATATATTTCTGTAGTGTTTTAGTTATTCCTTGGAAATTGCATCCCAAGAATGATTATATAAATCATTCTGATCTAATTTCTTCCAACTATCCCTAGAGCTTATCACTCCATCATCCTTCAAACTTCATGTCCTCTTTTTTCTTAAGGTTATAGTCCTCTGAATCCAACTATTGCTCTGGTTATGCACCTGGCATGCGGCTATCTATTGGGTATGGGCAACCTACTATCAGCCCTGTCCTCACAGGACTAATTCTTTCTCCCTCAGTAACCACCACCTGCCAATAATTTTCCCATAAAGAATGGGATCTTAGGAGCCCCTCTACCATTCCTGATAGAAGTTTGACTGGATTTATTTGTGCAGGCATTATACAGATAACTACAGGTGCTGTGTGTTGATGTATATAGCAGCAATGCCATGTCCAGCTATCTGCATTAAACAGCTCTCCCCACCCCAACTGCTAGCTCTTCCTTTCTTCCCACCTATTTTATCAGGATAGAGTTACCAATTTAAACTCTATGAAGTATGTATTCTTTAAAATATCCCAGAGCATATTGTTTGCCTAGGATAAATTGAAGTACATGTAAACTACCTTTGGTATTAAAAATTAAATATCTTGAAATGACTTATGCCAGTTTTCTTGCTTAAGACAAACTGACACAATTTCACAGTGTCATTCACAGGTTGCCATCGTACTCTTGATATAAAAATTCTTGATATAAAAGAGTACATCGTATTTCAGAGACTCAAGTCTGCAGTGGATTGATTTGCTGCCATGGTCTTCAACAGTCCATTAGGGAAGGAGTCAGAAATAGTGAATTAATTTGAAATCATTTGTTGGTGTGGATGAAGTGAGAAAGGTATTTATAAAACCATTAATCATGTTTCAAAATATACTTGAAAATGAATCAGAGGACAGATGTAATAACTGCATCTCCATCAGTTCAGTCTCAGCATCTTGAGAAGTCTTATTTAAGTGTTGTGGAGTCATACCTGTCTTTTTCTCATTTCTTTTATTTTGATGAATATATCTTGTCACAGAGCCATCTGTGCAGCCATGAGAAATAGACTCTTACCCAACATATTAGGTCTATATTCAGTTTAGATGAATAAAACATATAAAAACAATAAACTATGAAATCATAAATCAGGCCAAACATAATTTCTAATATAATATAAAAAAGTACTGTGAATCATATCTTCTTGGTAATTTTTAATATTATTTTTTAATTTGATTCCATTCTTTCTCTTTGCCTTCGGGTCACTTTCTGAAGAAAGACTAAAAGAAATTTTTTCTCTTTCTTTTGTTGTGCAAATCTTTTTCCTTAATTTAAAACTATTTGTTAAATAAAATGGGTACAGCAAATTATTGGAGGTATTAGAGAGAGGCATGTCTTGAGTTACCTGGTTTAGCATGAAAGAAGGGAAGAAAAGAAGAAAATTGGAAAGAAGAAATGTCACGGGATAAATGATCATGAGAATTGACCAATCAGCCTGGCCAATTGGAGTAAAACAGTCCAAATAATACGTTTTTTTGTCATATCTCAGGGTTATTGATAGGGAAGTAGTAGATACTAGTAGATTAGAGGATAGATATCTTTTTAGCTCTAGTGCTGATTAAGTCTTATTATTAATATAAAGTGGTTTTTGCCTTTTATCTGGGAACTAAATGATCAAAGGTGGAGTAGAAATCTCCAATTAAGATTAAATATTTACAACAACAGCATTGGTATATACACATACACACTTTGGTTAACTTTGAGTGGGACCCTTCTGAGATGCTGGACACCCATAAGGCTTCTATAAGAGTAGTTGTCCCTCTTACTGTCGGGGGCTGAGGGTTGCCCCATTTGAAGTTTAAAGGCTCTAGTGGCTTGCCATCCTTATCATATCGGGCGGTACAGTACCTCCTCCAGTGGAAACCTTTTCTACATCGGGGACAGATGGCCTTAGGGGGATTAGAATCTGTTATAGGAAGGGAGTTTAGTGTTATAGAAGGGGAGTTTAGTGGGCATTCATCTCTCCAATGTCCTGCCTCTCTGCATTTGAAGCAGATTCCTTCTGTTTTTCCTGCTGCTACAAATGCCTGAGCTACAGATGCAACCTGGTGTGATGAGGTTCCTATTTCTCGGGTTACCACAATCCACCTGTCATGATGCTCTTCCCGGAGACCCTGGCTAGCTAGCCTAGACTCTGAAGTCATGCGTTCCCAAACAATGGTTTTAAGAAGAAGGTCCCTAGCTGTGGGGTTGGAGATTTTTCTTTCTAAGCTCATTTTAGAAATGTTCTGAGAATAAAATCAGATAGGGATGGAGGGAGAGCAGAGAGTAAGCGGGGTCTTGTGACCCTGAGGGTGGAGTTAGCCTGTTCCAGGCCTGAATGGCACAGAGGTGGACCTGCTCATAGTACCCTTCTGGCTGAGTTGCCTGCTGTGCTCCAGTAGAGAAATCTTCCTGGCCAAAGAGTTCTTTAAAACTCCATGGGATGTCATCAGCCCTCTCCTGGTTTTGCCTGACTTGTTGAAGACATTCTTCACGATAATAAGCTTCCCACTCTAGAAACATTGGGCCAGGAAGAGCCAATTGGCAAATATCTCTCCAATCTTGGTGGGTGTTTAGGTTGGCAATATGGATCTGCAGGAGAGATTTTGTCCAGGGTGCATGAATGCCATCTTCCTACACTGCTTGCCTGAGTTCTTTTAGGTCTGAGGCTTGGAGTGGGTACCAGTTAAGTGATTTAGCTCGAGTAGGGTTGATATTAACTGGGAATGCTCAAGCAGTTTGGGTTTCGAGCTCTGTATCGGACTCCTGAGTAGCATGGGAGGCGGGGTTTGTTTTTGTATGAGAGTCCCTGAAATTGCAAAGTTGATGAGTGATTGATGGTTGAGTATGAAGGACTATGGAATTTGGCAGGGTTTTATCTGCAGGTTCTGAAGGCCTCTCACTCTTGAGGTTTGGAGAACGGGAGGGGCTTTATCTCTCTTTGGTTGGGAAGTAAGGGGGAGGCAGGAGAGAGCTCCTTTGGTATTTTAATAGAGCCTTGCCTTTGGATGGGGGAGGGAGGAGTAGGAGGAGCAGACAGCCTGTTTGGCATTTCCTCCAATGCATAAGGGGGAAGGGGTGGGTAGATGGATTTTATCTCTCTTATTAATTGAGTAAGGGCTGTGAGATCTGAACTAGGGTGATTTTGGGGACCTTGATCTTTGGGTTCCTTTGACTGAGGGGTGTCAAAAGCTGTATTGTTCTCAGTCTGTCCTATTTTAGATGGCCCTATATATTGTTGAATTGCAGCTAAGATCAGCAAAAAACCATGAGGAAGCTTTTTTCCTTCTTGGGTATTTCTGTTTTTTATAAGGGAAGCTACTCTGCTCCATGAATCTGCGCTGTAGATATTGTCCTCAGCCATGCATGGGGCTATCTGAAGGACTTCCTCCCAAAGCAAAGAGGCTTGTTTTTTAGTTATTTTCACCCCTTGGGATTCTAGTAGGGCACATATTTGCCTGACCTGGGGTGGTTTTTTATGTGATGTTGAGTTGCCCATGATGGAAAAGAGGAGAAACGCTTTGTCCAATGGGAATGTTCCTTTGGCTTGACGGCCTCAGGGGATTCTGCAAAAGCCCACAAGCGTTAAGCCTTAGCTGCAGAATTTTAAAGATACTCTGGCAGCCGCCCTGTGGCTTTTAACTGGCTGCTGCATTACCAGATTTTTTCTTTTTTGTTTTAAAGAGAGTCTAGATAGAGAGTCATCGCCAACACCCGTTGCGGGCCATCGGGATTTAAGCAGTGGTCGGAGGTACCTTCAACCAACAACAGAGAGTGGCTCTGGCCAGAAGGCATCAATTGTTCCTTCAGCTTACTTAAATCTGCGTGATGGCTCTGACTGAAAACACAGGAGGAAGTAATAGATTGTTCGTCTCCAGAGTTGAGGGGCTTACCTTCTGGTGGTATTAGTTCCTGCAGTGGTTTTCTGAGCTCATGATCAGGGAGGCAGAGCAGAATAGAGATGGGGGACCCAAGCACAGCTGGCGGCTTGGCACAGAGAGACTGGCAGCTCTGGTAATGCCTCGCGGGTTGGGTGGCTCGGTTCTTGTAGTCACGTGGGTGTTCAAGGCTCCACAATGGTCGATGGATGGTCGTGCCAGCTGTGGGTCCACTTCCAGATGGGTCCCATGAGGATCTCTGACCAGGCTGGTCAGCGAAGAGGGGAAGGACCACAACAGAAGCTCTCAGACACTGTGAAGAATCTCTCACATGTTTACTTCTGAGTTTGGCCTATATATACAGTTTGGGGGGTGGGTTAAGGTTTGGCAGAGGGTAATCCCTATTGGCTTGGTCTGAGAGCTTGGGAATGCCTCATCTGCATGATGGTGCTACTCCTATGCGATCAATGACCATGGACCTCTCTGTAGGAGGGACTGTGGAGAGCTAAAGCTGAGAGAGCCAGATGCCTGGGAAAAGCCCGAATCACCTTCCATCCCAGTGGTCTTTTTTTCAGGCCAGGGTGCCGGGGTTCTAGAGCTCTTTTACCAGGCATCCAGACTTTTCTTCATAGCTCACTGCCCCACACACATACACACAAACTTATAAATATATCAATACAACTTATTCAGTCCATTAAGTGTTGTTTGTATGTATATGATTTCAGAGATAATGATTTAGTATTGGATAAATAGTTAGAGGACTCATCCCTAGGAAAGATGATTTCTCCTGCTTTCAATATTCTGAAGTTGTATGAGGTCTTTGTTTAGAGATGGGACTATGTGAGCTTTCCCCTTCCATGTTAGTATGTCTGTTGTTGTTATGCTTGTTTATGTGATAGTGCATGAGTGAAAAATCCCTGTAGTTTCTAAAAGATACTCTCATAGCAAATTTCCTGTTCTTTTGGCTTTTATAATTTTTACATTCCACACAGCATGACAAACACATGTATGTCTTCATTTCAAAATAAAGAAAAGTGTAAAGTAGGCTAAACAATATGGAGTATTGAATGAAAACAAAGACAACGTCACTTTTATTTTACTAAAGTGACATTGCTATTAAGAATATATATATGTGCATATATATGTCTATATATATATGTCTATATATATATGTCTATATATCTATATCTATACAGTATTTTTCCTTCATGTTAGGAATTACAAGAAATTGAAGAAAAAAGTTTATTCACAGTAGACAAAAGTGTGAGAGACCTAAAAATAAACTTAATAAGAATGACCAAAGACCGTGTTGAGTGAAAAACATATAATTTGAGGAGTACTAAACAAGAGTTGAGTAAACAGACATGGAGGCATATATTCTGAAATCACAGTATTACGCATATGTCAAATCTTCAACTTAATGTGTGAGTTTACTATAAATATTTGGCAGATCACAGCATGCATGAATGTGTCAAAACCTGATGTAAGTGGATTTCACGAGATTGTGTTTATTTTTTCCAACTACCAGGTTTTATGTACCGTATTTTATGTTGGCGTCTCAATGACTTTGGAAAAGGACATATTGTAAGGAAAGGAATAGAAATCTGTAGGAAAAGTTTAAACAAACATCACGAGCTTTTAATTATGAAACAAATATCTATTGTGACTTGTATCTTTACATGACAAAAGGAAGTAATTAATCTCTGCAGATGATTAGGATTCTATAAATAACTAGCCAAAGAGTAATTTTATGCATCAAGGATGATATCTTGAATTAATCTGTAGGTTCTTTCCTACAGATTTTATGTTTAAAGTTTAAATTTCTAAGGTTGGAATAGTGTTTCAGAAGTGATAGATCTCCAATTTGTATATTTCACATCATCTATGACAGAGTATCTACAAAAATAGATGTTTAATAAATGTCCTTGGACTAAATAAATCTAACATACTTATGTAGTATAAAGAAAAAGAATGTTACTTATCTCTTGGTATTTTTTTTTTGCATTTAATTACTTTACTGATTTTTTGATTATTGCTAATGTGCATTCTTCTTTACTTGTATGTCCATAAATGTGACCATGAATCTAAGGATGCATGCACCCTCATCTTCTAGTTAGTTCTAGATTCTCATCTAGTGCAGACCCTTGTAGGCCCTGTGCAAGCTGCCTCAGTCTCCATGAGTTCATATGTATGTTGTTCATGATGATTACAAGGTCTTGTATTCTGGGTGTTTCTGCATCCTCTCGGTTACACTCTTTCATCCTCATCCACATGATTCTCTGATCCCACACAGGAAGTATTTAATACAGGCATCCAAGGTCTCTCATTCTCTGCATAATGTCTAGATATAGGCCTTTGAGGTTGTTCTCAACTTCTGCAATAGGAAGCTTTTCTAATGATGGCTGACAGGGCACTGATCTAAGAGAGCAGAATGTTATTAGGAGTTACTACTAGTACTATGACTATGACTATGATTATTATTAATTATTATTATTATTATTATTATTATTATTATTATTGTAGAACAGTGGTATTTAGTCTAACAATAGGTTGCTGAGGTATCTAGTCTCAAGAAATGTTGGTTATGAGCTCCATCCCATGGAGTGGGCCTTAAGTCAAATCAGTTATTGGTTTGTTACTCCCATAGGCTTTGTTCCACCACTTCTTTAGCATGTCTTGCAGGTAGGACATCACTGTATATCAAAGGGTTTGTGACTGGGTTTGTGTTTATGTTTCTTCTTTAGTAACATAAGGAGTATGTTCATATAACAAAGATACTAGAACATAGAGGTGAAGGCTCTATGTAGCCACCAGCTCAACTTCTCCATGTTCAATGAGTTGTGTAGGTTTTGTTTTCAGCAGTAGGGCATTACTGTCAGTTTGGGAAGAGCAACCTATAGTTTCAAAAACAGCTTGGGTTGTTGGACAGTTCCCATTGTGCTTCCTTGGCCAAGAACCCAATTAGATCCTACCCAATATTAGTACTGGAAGCTTTGTTTGTTTGATAACCAGTTGAGACTCTGTCGCTCCCATTACTTGGAGATTTCAGTTATATCACCTTCACATGTGTATGTAATTTAGAAAGCTTCTACTGTATTATGTTTTCATTCTACCTCTCAAGTTCCCCTTAATTTTAGCTGTCTCTACCTGTATTACCTCCCTCATCCTTCTCTTCCTTGCCCACCTGATCCTCCTGTTCTAGCCCTCCTCTATCTGTAATTTATTTATTCAATTTTCCTTTCCTAGGGAGATCTATCAGTCCTGTCCCACTCTCTATACCTAACCTCTATAGTTTTACAGATCTTAGCTTTGTTATTATTAATTTAACAATCAATATCCACATATAAGCAAATACATATTATATCTGTCTGGGTCTGGGTTACCTCACTCAGAATAATTTTTTTCTAGTTCCATCTATTTTTAAAATGAATCTTGTGTTTTTATTTTTTTAATGGCTGGGTAATAGTCAATTGTGTAAATGCACCACATATTTTAATCCATGCTTCTGTTTAGGGATATCTAGGTTGTTTTAAATTTCTAATTATGAATAGAGCAGTGATGAATATGGTTGAGCAAGTGTCTCTGGTAGGATGAAGAATCATTTGGGTACATACCCAAGAGTGCTATATATGGATGTTTAGGTAGTTTTACTCCCATCTTCCTAAGGAACTGCCATACTGATTTCTACACTCCCACCAGTAATAGATGAGTGTTCTCCTTTAATCTACATCCTCACTAGCATGAACTGTAAGTTAGCCATTCTCACAGGTGAAAGGTGAAATATCAAAGGAGTTTTGATGGGCATTTCCCTGATAGATATGGATATTGAACTTTTTTTTTCAGTGTTTCTCAGCCATTTGAGGTTCCTCTTGAGAAGTCTCTGTTTAAATTGGTATCTCATTGTTAACTGGGTAACTTGTTTTATAGATATCTAGGTTTGGTTATTGATTTTGTTTTTGTTTTTTGTTTGTTTGTTTGTTTTCATGTATTTGAGATATTAACCCTCTATTGGGAGTACAGTTGATAATAATCTTTAAAAATACACTTTTCATGTTTTGTAAACTGCTGATTTGTATGATTGTTATTGTCTTTTCAGTTTCATGAGATCCCTTTTGTTAATTTTTGGTCTTAGTGGCTATGCTAATGGTGTTCTGTTCAGAAAGTTTGATTCTATGCCAATGAGTTCAAGACTATTCTCTACTTCTCCTCTATCAAGTTCGGTGTATTGGCTTTATGCTGAGGTTGTTAACCCATTGAGTTGAGTTTTGTTTGTGATGTTTTCATTGGTCTATATGCAACCATTCAGTTTGACCAGCACAATTTGCTGAAGATGCTGCTTTTTTTCAGTGCATATTTCTTTATAAAAAATCCAGCTGTCGGGCTGGAGAGATGGCTCAGCAGTTAAGAACACGGACTGCTCTTCCAGAGGTCCTGAGTTCAATTCCCAGCAACCACATGATGGCTCACAACCATCTGTAATGGGATCTGATCCCCTCTTCTGGTGTGTCTGAAGACAGCTACAGTGTATTCATATAAATAAATAAATAAATAAATAAATAAATAAATAATATTTAAAAAAATCCAGCTGTTCATAGGTGTGTGAATTTATGGCTGGATCTTTAATTAGATTCTGTTCATTGATGTGTTTGGTTTTATGCCAGTATCATGCTGTTTTTATTACCATAGCTCTGCAGTAAAACATGGAATTGGGGATAGTGATACAGCCAGTAGGTCTTTTATTATTTAGATTTGTATTATCTCTCCCTCTCTTTCTTTTTCTCTCCCTCCCTCTCTCCCTCCTTACCTCCCTCTCTCCCTCTCTCTCTCCCTCCCTCCCTCCCTCTTCCCCCACCCCTCTGTTGCCATATAAACCTGGAAAAATATTCTTTCAAGATCTGTGAAGAATTTTCTTGGGATTTTCTGGATATTGCATTGATTGCTGTAGATTGCTTTTAATAAGACGATCATTTTTACTATATTAATTCTACTAATTCATGAGCATGAGAGATCTATCTTCTGATGTATTCATCACCTTCTGCATTTAATTTCTTAAAATTTATAGCATGCAAATCTTTCACTTGGTCATTAGAGTTACCCCAGGCTATTTTATATTATTTGAGGCTATTTTGAAAGCTTACTGTTTCTGTGATTTCATTTTCAGACCATTTGTCATTTACATATGGGAAGGCTACTAATTTTTGCCAGTTAATTTTGTATTCAACTACTTTTTTGAAAGTGTTTATCAGAGATAGTAGTTCCCAAGTAAAATTTTTGGAGTCAGTTGTTTATACAGTTTATACAGTTGTTTATATGTCATCTACAGTTAAAAATACTTTGGCTTATTTTTTTTCTAATTTATATCCCCTTTGATCTCCTTGAGTTGTCTTGTTACTCCAGCTAGAACTTCAAGTACTATATTGTATAGGTAATAGAGTGGCTACCCTTTTCTTGCTCCTGGATTTTAGGAGAATTGCTTTGAGTTTCTTTTTATTTAAATTGATGTCAACTATGGAGATGCTATTAACTACCTTTATTATGTTGAGATATGTTTCTTGTATCCTTAATCTTCCTGGGGCTTTTACATAAAGTGGTGTTAGATTTCTGTCAAAGGCCTTTGCTACATCTAATGAGATGATAGTGTTTTTTTTTTCTTTCAGTTTGTTAATACAGTGGATTACATTTACTGTTTTATGTATGTTGACTAATACTTGCATCTGGAATGATGCCTACTTGATCATGGTAGGTGATCTTTTTATGTTTTCTTAGATCCACTTTGCAAGTATTTTATTGAGAATTTTTTGCACTTATGTTAAGAGAAATTGGTCTCTAATTCTTTCTCTTAGGTCTTTATTTGATTTGAATATCAGGGTAACTATGGCTTCATAAAATGAACTAAACAATTTTTATTAATTTTCTCTTTTGTGGAATAATTTGAGGACTATTAACTCTTCTTTGAAAGTCTGGTAGAATTCTTTCCTAAAACCATCTGGTTTTGCTTGGGAGAATTTTCATGACTGCTTCTATTTTTTAGGGCCTATAGGTCAGTTTATATCAACTCTCTGAACTTGATTTAACTTTGGGAAATGGTATATAGCAAGAGAATTATCATTCCTTTTGGATTTTCCAATTTGGTGGAGTTTAGGTTTTTAAAGAATGTCTTTATGATTCTCTGGATTTCTTCAGTGTCTTGTTTTATCACTCCTTATCATTTCTTCTTTTGTTAATTTGAATCTTTGGATAATGGTTTCTCAGTCTTATCCATTTTCTCAAGGATTGTTTTATTAATTCTTTATATTTTGCTTGTTTGTGTTTGATGATTTTATCCCTGAGTTTTATTATTTCTTGCCATCTACTATTTTTGGGTATGATTTCTTCTTTTTCTTCTGGAACTTTCAGGTGTCCTGTTAAGTTACTAGAATGGTGTCTTACTTGGGTTTTCTTGCTGGAAAGAGATACCATGACCAAGGCAACTCTTTTTTAAAAAAATATTTTTATTATTATTTATTTATATATACATGTGTGTATGTCTGTATATGTGCATGTGCGCACAGTTAGGGTCATCTCTTGGATGCTGGTGTTACAAATAGTTGTAAGTTGCCTGATGTGCATGCTAGGAGTTGAACTCAGGTCCTATGTAAGAACAGTACATATTCGTAACCACTGAGCCATCTCTCCAGCCCGAGGCAACTCTTATAAAGGAAACATTTAATTTGGGCTGGCTTACAGTTTCTGAGGTTCAGTCCATTATTGTCATGTCAGGAAACATGTTAGTGTGCAGGCAGACATTGTGCCAGAGAAGAAGCTGAGAGTTCTGCATCTTGGTCTGCAAACAACCAGGAGAAGACTATGTTCTACAGATATCTAGAAAGAGGCTCTGATTCTACACTGGGTGGAGTTTAGGCTTAGGAGACCTCAAAGCCCACTCCAACAATGCCACACCTACTCAAACAAGGCCACACCTCTGAATGGTGCCATTTGTTGTGAGCAAAGCATTCAAACACATGAGTCTATATAGGCCAAACCTATTCAACCATCACAAATGAGATTTCTCAATTTTTATGTAGGTGCTTACTGGAACTTGCCTCTTAGAACAACCTTTATTGTATCCTATAAGTTTGTGTATGTTATGTGTTCATTTTCATTCAATTCTAGAAAGTCCTTAATTTTTTTCTTAATTACTGTCTTGGCGCATATTTCAATAGTTAATGAGATGTTCACTTTTTGTGAGTTTGAAGCTTTTTTTGTTTGTTTCTGTTATTGTTGATATCCAGCTTTAATCCATGGTGACCATATAGGATGCAAGGTATTATTTCCCTTTTAGCTGTTGAGACCCTCTTTGTGTCTAAGTAAGTCATCATTTTTAAAGAAAATTATATGAGGTGAATAGTGTTTGGGTGTATGTTCCATAAATATCTGTTAGGTCCACTTGGTTTATAATGTCTGTTAACTCCAGCAATTCTCCATTTAGTTTTTAAATGTATGATATCTCTCTATTGATAAGACAGATCCCACAATCAGTGGGTGAGTGTCAATATGTAATTTAAGCTGTAGTAGTGTTTATTTTATGAACTTTGGTGTCCTTGTGTTTGTACATAGATGTTAAGAATTGCAATGTGCCCTTGGTAGAATTTTCTTTTGAAAATATGCTGTGTCCTTCCCTATCTCTTCTGCTTAGTTTGGGTTTAAAGTCTATTTTGTCAGATACTAAAATAACTACATCAGCTTGCTAATTAGGTCCACTTGCTTAGAGTATCTTTTTCATCCTTTTATCCTGAGGTGATGTTTATCCTTGATACTGAGGTATAGTTTTGTTTTTTGTTTTTGATAAGGGTGGATCCTGTTTTTTCATTTCCATGATGTTAGTTTTTGTCTTTTTATTAGGGAAACAAGACCATTGATTTTAAGAGCTGTCAACAAACAGTGTTGGTTTATTCTTGTTATTTTGAGTTTGTGGTGTCTATGTCTATTTCCTCTCTTTTGATTTGATGGTCTCCTGTTTTCTTGGGTGTAGTTAATTTCTTTAGGTTGGAATTTTCCTTCTAGTACCTTCTATAGAGCTGAGCTTGTAAGTAGATATGGCTTAAATTTGATTTTATTATGGAATGCTTGATTTTCTCTATCCATTGTGATTGAAAGCTTTCTTGGGTATAGTAAGCACCCAATGCTGGCATCTGTGGTATATTAGAGTCTTTAGAGCATCTCCTCTGGCTCTGGATTTTAGAGTATCCATTAACAAGTTAGGTGTTATTCTAGCACCTTTATATGGTACTTGCTCTTTTTACCTTACAGCTTTTAATATTCTTTCTTTGCTCTGCATATTTAGTGTTTTAGTTAGTGAGGGTTCTTTCTTTTCCTGTCCAACGTATTTGGTATTCTGTATGCTTCTTGTACCTTGATAGGCATCTCTTTCTTTAGGTTAGGGAAATTTTCTTTGATTTGTTGAAAATATTTTCTGGACTTTTGAGTTGAGCTTCTTCTTCCTCTGTTCCCCCTATTAATAAGTTTGATCTTTTTGTTGTGTTCCAGATTTTCTGCATATTATCTGCCAGGAGACTTTTAGATTTAATATTTTCTTTGACTCCAGTATCCATTTCTTCTATTATATCTTTAATACCAGAGATTCTCTCTTTTATCACTGGTAGACTGTTGATGTGGAAAATTTCTGAGGATCCTGTCTGAGTTTATAAATTTTTCATTCTAGATTTCTCTCAGGTTTTTTTTTAAATGATTTCCACTTTCCACTCTTAGGTGTTAAATCCTTTCATTCATTTCCTTCCACTGTTTGTGTTTTCAAAGATTTTTAAATAGTATTAATTCATTCAGTCTGTAAGGACCTCTACCATATTCATAAGGGCTATTTTACGGTCTTTGTTTTATTCTTCAGCTATGTTGGAATACTCAGAGACTATTGTGGTGGTGTTACTGGGCTCTAGTGATGACATATTGTCTTTGCTGCTATTGACTATGCTTTTATACTGGTATATACATAAATGGGTTTGGGATGATTATAATTCTAGGTACTGTCTGGTCTTGTCTTTGTTGAATGGATGTATTGTTCCTTGGTTTCTTTTGCCCTTCTGGTTCCTAGGGAAGTGTGGTGGCTATGTTGCCTGATAGGAAATTCTTCTGGGATCCTAATAGTTATGGTCACTGAGGGCTCCAGGTAAGATGGGTTTCTAGTATTGGGAGCTGCTCCTGAGTAATGTTGGTAGTCTAGAATAGAGTGCTTTGGGGATCAACAAGAAGGAGAAAAGCAGGGTGTTCCATCAGGATCTGCTCAGTCTCTTGGAATGGGGGCAGAGAGTGCAAAGAGGCCACAGAACTGGGTTGAGACTGCGTGATCTGCTATAGATCTGGGTTGGGACTGGGAAATTGGACCTAGAAGAATGGACAGCTATGTGAAGATCTATAATAAGTCTACCTGCTTTGCTGGTTGGAGTGTGAGTTGTAGATTTTAAATAACACATGTCTAATATACTAAGAGAAACATTCCATTGTATTAAGGTTGACTCCCTTAGGCAAGAGAAACTACTACTCAGAATTCGGTTCAGTTGCAAAGCATGGCTAAACTAATGTTATATGTGCAACAGCAGATTTTAACACACACACACACACACACACACACACACACACAGGTTCACTGGAGCTTTCTGGTAAGAGCAGGGCAGGTTCTCCAGCTGTTCTGGAATGGCTTGCAAAAAAGAGGAAGATACATGGTTGAGGATTTATGGTCGAAGGTTGGAGGGAGAAGAGAGGGGTCCATCAAAACACAGTAGGGCTTGAGTGATTTGAATTTTCTTCTGGTGTAAAGATGTAAACAGCTTTATTGGGTTGCTTCTGTGAACCCAGAATTTATTAGCTATCTGCACCTAGATCTCCTTATTTGTGCACTCCTTGGAGGTATAAACAAGAGAAACAAGAGAAGTAATAATTGAAAGCTGTCAAGAGTTAAAAATAGAGTCAGACTCTATCACAAATGTGTTTTAAAACAGCTTGAGAAAATAGAGTTTTATTTGTGTAAATAGATCTTCCATGTAGGAGATATTGAAAGATATTAAAAGTCTTTGACCTGAGACTTCCGGTTTGGGACTGAGCCTAGAGCAGGTCGCAGGCAGCAGCTCCGTACCCAACTGCAGAAAACCAAGAAAAACAGGGACTCCCAGGAGCTTGAACTCACGCAGCATCCCAGGTAAAATTGAATCACCCGTGATGCCTGCTATTAGAAGTTCTAACCCAGATGGACCAGAAGCCAGGAGCCTCGCCCTTACCCTCACCCCCTACCTTTTCCCACCTGCACAAGGTCCCCTGAAGCTGGGCAACTGCAAGATCCTGCTTGGCAACTGCAGATAGACTCAAAGCAGTGTACCATATCATCTGAAGAATAGCAGGGAGACCATAACTCAAGCAGTGTACCATATCTTCTGAAGAATAGCAGGTTCCAGTCCTCCTCGCCCCCACGAATAACCAGGACCCGCCGGTCGGGCCAAGTGGCACCCAGACGTGGGGCTCGAGGCACGGACCCATCCGGACAGACCCTCATTGAGAGGATGTGCGCACGACATCAAGATTGAGCAAGACAGAGATCATCGCCCGTGACCTGTTGTCCACAGAACCAGGTTGATGCTGCCATCAAGAAGGCAGTTGAAGTTCATTACCATCAGCTGAAAATTGCAGAGGATCCAGAAGTGACTCCGCAGGAGACTGACTCAACTGTCAGCTCCCCTGCCTCCCCCTACGGTCGACCCCTAGACTTCCACGCCCTCCAGAAGGGTTCCTGGTATGCCTGGCTTTGCCCTCATTTCTCTCGCTAGAGAGCTTGGCCTCTTGATCACCACAACAAAAATTGGCTTTTTCCTAAACCAAGGCCACCCTTGATATGGCCGCTAACATTGGGGAGCCTTCCTTTATGACAATATTACACCCCAAACTGACAAATGGTTGGTAACTTGAACATTTACAAGAGACTAGGATGGCTGTGAGTTAGCCCAATGACGGGATTATTGTAGGTCCACTTCCCAGGGGCCCACCCAATGCAGCCGAAAAGGAGTGCGTGGTGCTGGGAGTGGGTGCAGCCTACATGGCCTAAGACAGGGCTCTCACCCTCCTTTCACCCACATCGGAGTCCCTTGACGTTGCCCATCGTCGACAGCCTAAAGCCTTCGACCATCGATGTGACTTGTCTCACATCAGTGTTTTGGGGTTGTGAACTTGTCTAAGACCCCCCATAATTAGACATCCAAATTCAAAACTCACATAGTTGGGATTGAACATAAGACGCCTTCTCTAACTAAACAGAGAAGGGGGAGATGCCAAAAGCCAGGACCCTCGCCCTTACCCTTACCCCCTACCTTTCCCCACCTGCACAATGTCCTCTGAAGCTTGGCAGCTGCAAGATCCTGCTTAGCAACTGCAGATAGACTCAAAGCAGAGTACCATGTCTTCTTAAGAATAGCAGGGAGACCATAACTCAAGCAGTGTACCATATCTTCTGAAGAACTGCAGGTAGATCATAATTCAAGGCAGTGTACCATATAGACCATGACATGTTTCAAGGCACAGGCCAAGAAGATTTTGTACTTTTCCACCACCTGGACCCTCTTACCCCCTCCCCTTGTAAAACACGCTATAAAAAAGCATTTCATGTTCAAAAAAAAAAAAGAAATTAAAAAAAAAAAGTCTTTGACCTTTCCATTCTCTGAGAGGCACACAAGAACTCATGAGAGGATGTGTGGTTTCCATGCAGGTTTACCTGATAGTCTTCAGGTAATGTTTTAACTCTATAAAACACTTCACATCTCACAACTTCAGTTTTCTTGTCAAAAAAAGTCTCCGCCTCATAAGATTGGCTCTAAATACCTGATCGGTCTGACATTTCATACACAGCAAGGCACTTGGTGAGATCTTAGATTAATTGGCATGTATTGGTTCTTTCTGTTACAATGATTTTTCAGAGAAGACAGAATTTAAGATATTAGTAAGATCTAAAGAAAATGAAAACCTTAACATATTAATAATGCCACTTGAATATCCAGTTAGAATCCTTGTCAGTTTTAAGAAATATCATCAAAATTATTATTATATATACATACATATATATATAATTTATTAATTATTTAGGAAGATCATGCATATATAGGATGTATTTAGATCATATTCACCTACCATTCCTCCACTAAATCCTCACAAAGCCTCCCTCCAATTTGTGTCCTTTTTTTTTATGATTCACTCTCTGTATACCCCTATATGTAGGGCACAAATACCTCTATATGTGAAGCCATACTTGTATGTATGCGGTGTGTTTTACCTTCAAGGGTCTACACTCCTAAGGAAAACTGAATCAACCACCCCCTTTCTCTCCTAGAAACCCTAAACTGTTTTCAGCAACTCAGCTAGTGATAAAGATTTGTGAGGCCCTCCCAACTCCACCAGGATGTTGACTGGCTTGATGTTATGTGCAAGTCTTATGTAGGCCACTACTGCTGCCTGAGTGCAGTGGTCCTGTTAGCTCCAGAAAATAATCTTTCTCTCCAGTCTACCTTAAACCCTGGCTTTTCAGGCTTCCTAACACCTCTTCTCTGGTCTCTGGGTCTTGTGGTAAAGATGTCCCATTTGTGGCTGAGTACTATTGGAGGGTGCATTGTAAAAACGTGAAAATGGTTTCAAAAATTTGAAAACTAATAGAAATCGACTATGAGTCTTAAACACTTCAAATCTACTCAAAAGCATATGAGTCTGGTAAAATTACTAAAATCTAGTGGAGTAGACTAGATTGGAAATTAAACCCAAAATGTATTATATTTATTGTTATATATTATTTTATTATATTAATAACTTACTTTCTTTGTTAGCCTATGGGTCCCATTTTGCACATTTAAAGGAACTATTCGGCGGAATGCTATATGTATATTTTAGATTGCTAAAGGAATACTTCATCCATTAAAATTAAAAATTTAAGAGTTCTGTTGAAAAATGAAGTAGAGATTAATGAAAGAATCTTCATAGCCAACTTTAGGACCAATTTGTGTCCTGAAACATTAATGTTAATGACGTCATTTTGTGGTTTGCACATGAACTATCCTTGGAAGGCTTGTAGGTTAAGTGCTTGTTTCTAACTCAGTGTTCAGATATGAGGCTTTAGGAAACTGATCATATCATGAAGACTTTTACCAAAACAATGACTCAATTCATTGATGGGTTTGTAATTGGACTATTGGACACTAGAAGGCAGAACGTGCTTGGAGGATATATCTTCTCCTTAGCCCTTTCCCTGTCTGTAGTTTGCAATCTGATTTAATGTCCTGGCTCTCTAGAGACACACTACAGTGAAGGCATTGGCTATAACTGACCCATCTGAAACTGTTAAGTGAAAAATAAATATTTCCCTCTGCTAAAATGTTTCTCATAGCTGTTGAAATAATAGAGACCAATTTTCTGTCTTATAACACTAATAAAAACAAAATAATGTTTATTTTATCATGAAGAATAAAACTAAATCTACAGAATATTTTTGAATTTTATAAAATATATGGAATAGTAAATTCAGGATTGTATGGCTGATTATATAAGCATTAGGCTTGTGTAGCCATAGATATGGAAAATCTTCACTAAGTAAATTAAAAAATAGCTTATATTGGAAGAAAATGCTCATGATCATGTAATTTGTGACAGATACACTTTATATATAATATATAAGGGTATATGTACATTAATATATATTTATACACAGCTCATAAAAGGTATCACCTCCTATAAACCCATTTTATAGCATATAGTCTATCCTATATATACACATACTTACAGCTCAGAATTAAAAGATGACTATGAATAGTTAACTTTAATACAATGTATCAACTGGTTTCTGCTGTGGTTGTAACAGTATCAATAGTTGTAGGTGCTCCACATTTTTACCAATTTGCATTTAAATAATCAACTTGCCGATCTCTACCTTTGAAAGAGTTTCCTGTGATTTCAATTTACATTTACCAGTCACTTCTAAGGTTAAACAAACTTTATATATTGATGGATCATTTCTTTTTATATAAAATTCATAGTTATGTAGTGTGTTTATTTTTCTATTTTGTTGCTTATCTTTTAGTTGACCTACTGAACTTCATTATATATTCTGACCAGTTATATACTGAGTAGTATATAGCATTAAAATACTAGTAGTATTTTATTTACTCTGTGTGTGTGTGTGTGTGTGTGTGTGTGTGTGTGTAGGAATTATTACAAACCAACTTTAGTTCTAGTCAAATCACAGCCATAGAAATCCTAACCTAAGGAATTAGTGAGTACAAAGTGTACTAAGACCTCAACATAGGTAAGAACACTACTTTTAGAAAGCATTTTCTATGCTTATGTCTAAAACTATATTGTACAATATAGTTGTGAATATAGTTGCTGACTCAAGGCTGCAGTTTACCTGTCACTGCAGTTCAGGGCAAGTTTTTGAATTCTACCAGGTTAATGGAAATTTGCCATCTTTTAAAAAAACAAATGCATAATATGGCTTCACTCTCTTTTAGAGATTCCTTTAGGCAATAGATAAATTATCAAACAGGCAACCTTCCAGCTTCCCTGGAGTATTTCTTACAAAAGAAATAAAGCATTAGATACATATATAATATAGGATAACTAAACTACCATATAAGCAGTATATAGGACATGGGCCTAAACATAAAATAGCACATGGGATAATATAATACTGATATCAGTGTTTGGGAAAAAGGTTCTGAAGACTGTTAAGAGATTTCGCCTGGGTATGGAGCAAGGGGAATCAGTGATGGCAAGCACCTGTCTGGAGAAGGAACATCCCTTGCTCAGCTTCCAGTAAGTGTAAAACTGTTGAGGCAGGAACATGACTAATATGTCTGAAGAATCATAAGGTCAGTAAAGAGAAGTAAGGAGCAAGAGGTTATAGTGCCTCCGATTATATATTTTCAGTTTGGTTTTCCTTTAAGACGTCATGATGGAAAACTACTAAAGATTTTTTGTTCGTATTTTTTTTATTTGTTTTAATATAGAATCTCACTGTATAGTTCAGGGTGGCCTTGAACCCCAAATCCTCCTGCCTTCACTTTCCAAGTGTTGGGATTGTAGATGTGTAATGAGGATTATAAACCTCATCATTGGAAAAATTTTAATTGAAGTTTGTTGGGGTCTGCTTTGTACTCTAAAACATGGCATTCTGAAGGCTCTACGAAATGGATGCTAGACGGCAACGTTCAGAATACATACATTTAGAAGGTACTCAACATAGTACAAGAAGGAGATAATGACTACCTACTTAGTCTACAGTGATAATGAAAGATTGTTATTCACTGACACAGTACCAAGGAGCTGGCTTCTGAGTCTGATGAAAACCATCAGAAATACAAGACCGAGGAGAACTCCAATGTATTTTAACTGAGCTACTGGTATATGCTGAAATCATGTCAAAAGTGGAAAACCTTAGGAAGAAGCATGTTAGGGGCATCAGGGTGATTGATAGCTAAATTCAGTGCATATTAACTTTGAAGTGCTTCTCAATAAGTTATAAAGATTCTTAGCAGGAATTGGATGTGTGTGTCTAGATTCTGGGAACAGGAAAGGGTGGAAATAAAATTTAGGATTATCAATCAGTGCATGTACACATAGAATTTAAAGCCAAGACTCTGGGAGCATTCTCCATTTTAAAAGTGCAGAAGTTATGATACATCAGGAATAAAAACGAAGTGGTTATGAGTTGAACAAAACCAGAATACTATAGGATCCCAAAGCTAAGACAAGGAAGGAAAGAATTGCACCAATCTCTGAGAGGCCAAGGAGGGAGGATTGGAAAATAGCCACTAAATCCTGCACTGCAGAAACTACTGGGAACTGTGATATATGTAAAACCTTCCTAGAGTGGGTTGTGGAAGGAACGTTCAAGAAAGGATGATGATATGGAGGTCACAGAATATGCAACTATTAGAAAAGGCAGAGAGATGATGCCTTGTTAGAAAAAGGTGCATTTGCGCAAGATTTTCAGAGCTCCATAGAATGTTTGGCTATGGGTCTCTGCATCTGTTTTGATCAGCTGCTGGATGGAGCCACTCAGAGGACTGTTATGCTAGGGTTTTGTCTGCAAGGGTAACAGAGTATCATTAACCAATCAAGGATTGGTTCTTGCCCATGGGAGGATCTCAAGTTGGGCAAGTCACTGGTTGGCCATTCCCACAGTCTCTGCTCCATCTTTATCCCTGCACTTCTTGTAGGCAGGACAGATTCTGGGTTGAAAATTTTATGGGTGGGTTGGTGTACTTATCCACTGGGATTCCTCTAGGTTACAGGAGATAGACACTTCGGGATCCATATCACCCACTACTAGGAGTTTCAACTAGATTCATTCTCATACACTCCCTGGAACATTTCGGGGAAGGATTGAGGGACCCAGAAGGGCCAACTAACCTGGACCCTTGGTGGCTCCCAAAGACTGAACCATCAACCAAAGAGTATACAAGGGCTGGACCAACCCCCCCCCCCCCCCCCCCCCCCCCGCCGCACAAAGTAGATGGGCAGCTTGGTTTTCATGGGGGGTTCCTAACAACTAGAGTGGGGCTTACCCTTACTCTGTTGCCTGTCTGTGGATCCTGTTCCCCTAACTGGGCGGTCTTATCCAGCCTCAGTGGAAGCGGATGTACCTAGTTCTGCAGTGACTTGAGGTGCTAGGATGGGTTAATACCCAGGAGGAGAACTTTCCCCTTCTCATAGGTGAAGGGGAGGAGAGAAGGAGGGGAGGAACCATGGGAGGGGAGCACTGGGAGGGGAGCACTGGGAGGTAGGAAGACTGCAATTGGGATACAAAGTGCATAAATAAATTAGTGGAGAAAAAGAAGGTACATTTGAAAGTCAAGACTTAAATCCAGTTGCTATGATAACAGGTGTGATCAGGTTGTAGAGATCAATGGTGCAGAACAAAAGAATGGTTAGCATGTTGATCTTGAATAGAGATGGAGTCACAGGAGGAAGAGTTGCCCTAGGGAAGGTGAGGAACTAGTCAGTGTAGTTAAAGGTACAGGTAGGTTTGTAGATTTGAGAGCCAGTAGGTGAGCAAGATTTCTCTTCTGACAGCTCATGGCCATATGTTCCTTAGAGACTCATCAAGATGTATGTGAAGTCATAAATAAGCTTTCATTCTGCCCTCTGAAATGGAATGTGCCATATCTTTGGCCATAAAACCTAGAAGAGAAACGACTATATGGTCATATTTCCTGTTTATCACCAGTCACTTATTCTCAGATGATGTCACTGATAAGGGATGTACTTTCCGTGATGCAAAGTTCAAGTACCTCACCCCTCACCCCACCCCTGTCTCCTACAGTGGACCTGACTATTACCCATAGGCTCAGCACCAGTGACCATCCTCAGTGCTGTCTCTGAAATGTATAAGCTCAGAAACAACCAAAGTTTATTTCCAAAGTGGTACATCATCTGAATTCCTTCTAGCTTCAGTAGAGCATCCTGTGAACAGACCATGTATGTCTGCCAAAGCTCAGGTTCCAGTGCACAACATTTCCCATCTACTGTTCCATATGGAATGGAGAAAAGAATACTCATTGTTTTCATTGGCTCAAAGAATAAAACCATCTAAAAATCTACCTTAATGATAAACATTTTCATTTGCTTTAAAAATTCTCTCTTTACCTTTGAAAACTGTGACCTATAAAATAGATACCTAGACCCACGTGGGTGGTTGGGATGATGGAGGAAAAGGCTGAGCTGCCTCTGACCTTTAGTTTTGGCAGTCTAGAGGATATAGGGCTTTTTAGAGTTGCATAGTTAGGGTAGCTTATCTGTCTGGAATTTACATAAAATATGGAGGGAAGAGTAGGATACAGATGCTGTACCCCCATGATGGCTTCAGTAGCATTTTCTCAGTGAACTCAGAAGATAGAGGAAAGTATGTTGTCATTGTTACCCATACTTCAGGCAGATCTGGGCTTATTCTGGTGTTGTGTCCTGATTGATCACTGCTCTCAAGAACCCAATAGTTTTAACGTGTCTTTAATCAAGTCAGCAACATAAAACTGAGCCAGGTTCCTTTTAGTGCTTGAATATATCTCTAGAAATATGCTCACTGGCAGCTTCGGCCCCATTGTACCTAGTAGTAGATGCCACTACTACAAAGATAGATTGGTTAAATAAAGTCTTAGAACTATGAAAAGTGAAGAATAATGCATTATGTGTAATGGGACTAAAAAGATAATTATCTTAAGCAAACATTGATGGCATAAGGCAATTATAAAATTTTAATTTGGTTGAAAGCCAAAAATACAAGAATGAGTGGTGAGAATCATCCATAACTTCCACTGGGTGGTTAAAGTTGTTCAATTTACTGTCTTAATTTTGAGTTGTCCTTTTTTTTGTGTGTGTGTCCTTACATGACATCACACATTCACGTTCCCTGAGTTATTTAGGTATGTAAGTTATAAAGGAGAAAAGCCTTTGTGCTTTCAACCTCCAGTTCTTCCCCTGTCGAGATGCAAGATTTATACCATACAAACTCTGAGCTTCTCTCTGCATTTTGATTCTTTAAGTTTTATAACTTATATCGGGTGTGTTAATCAGAATTGCATTGACATTTCACTTGGCAGACATATGTGCACCAGCAAGAGGACTGAAGCTGGCATTCCCAGGAAGTTCAGGATTTTCTAGTCCTCTATGTTGTTAAAGCATTGCCTTCAGAAGATTATCAGTCTCAGCTTCCCACTCCATCCTGGACTGATGTTCTTAAACAGCCCTGATACCTCTGTTGCCTTACTAGGCTTGAGATTGCAGCTAGTACAGGAGAATGTGGAGATAGCCTTTTACTGAATATTGATCCACATTGCCTGCCAAATACCTCTTGAGTTCCAGTTGTAGTTTTTATCAGCTATGCCAAGTGGATAAATATCTGCTGATTTGGTGTTAATTAACTATGGTTATCCAAAGCTTGAAGAATAAAGATAGTGAGGGACTGGATCTGTTCTTGGCTGTTCACATCTTAAGATACTACTTAAGTGGCTTTACTAAAGGATGTATTTTCTTATGTTCCTCGTGTGGAGGGAGTATTAGAAGTGGAGCATTTGGGGAAGTGGAATTAGGAAGGCACTTTTAGAAAGACTGCAGGAACCATCCATAACCCCACTCCTGTTGGTTTAAGGCAGAATAGCATTTTCGACCTCCTCTAAGAAGTCAAATTGACAGGGCACACATTGGTGTTTTGTAAGAATGACAGTGTACAATGTTGTTCCCTTTATTTCTGTGGAGTTATAAGAACCCCAGCATGAGTGAAGCCACACATACCTTGTAAAACTTTGTGATCATCAATAATAGTTACAATCATTTGGAGGCCTTTTGGCCTTCAGAGGACCAGATTCCAGCTCTTCTTCTTGGTCATGTTAATCAGAGTGGAGATGAACTGTTCATGCATGCTCAGCAAATATTTCATTGTAGGAGGTAGTAAAGCCCTTTGTCCTCTAAGGTAACCATAGCTTTGTCACTTTATCCCTGGTTACTCCACTCTGTGTTGGGATACTTGATCAAATGACAGGGATGATAAAGGATCACGATTTTCAATTTCTTCCCCCAAATACAAGCTTTCATAGATATTTAAAAGATACAAACAATACAGATGAATGTAGGATTTTAATAACCCCATTTCAACTCACTTTTTTTTGTTCCATATATTATGCCTATAATATATGCACAGGTCTTAGATCAAAAGATAACCTGTTTTTTATTTTCAGGGAGGAATGAAGTAAGTATGGAGTAAATGGATAATTATGGATGTGAATATAAATACATTTAATGCTTACATCTTGACAGTTCTTGATGAAGCCTTCTACTTCTTCCTCTGTTCTTTTTACCTTTTCTTTTTATTTGCATTGAATCACTTTTCCTTCCTAAATCCTTAGTTATACTCTTTTCAAATTTAGTCTACCGGGCTTACATCTTTTCTGCTTCTCTGACTTTCCCCATTCTTTTTTCAATTTACTCTTTCATATTATTTTTCTTTCTCTCTTCCTCTACTTCCCTCCCTCCCTCCCTCCCTCCCTTCCTCCCCTCTCTCTCTGTTTCTCTGTTCCTCTCTCTGTCTGTCTCTGTCTCTCTCTATGTGTCTCTCTCTGTGTGTCTCTCTCTGTGTGTCTCTCTGTCTCTCTCTGTCTCCCTCCCTCCCTCCCTCCCTCCCTCCCTCTCTCTCTCTCTCTCTCTCTCTCTCAATCTCTTTCTCTCTCTCTATCTCCCCCCTTCTGTGTGTTTGTATGTTTGTGTGTGTGTGTGTCTGTGTGTGTGTGTGTGTGTGTGTGTGTGTGTGTCTAGTTTTCTTCCTCAAGAATCAAAGAATAAGATTATTAAAGGGCCAAATTGGAGTAGGCAGAAGAATGAAAATGAAAATTGAAAAATGAAAATTGAAAAAAAAGATGGACAACTTTACACATAAATATCTTAACTCTATCCAAACATAACCCATAGGAAAAGAATTATGAATGAAGAGAAGAGTGCCTTTGGCTTTATATGAAATAAACAAATAGCTAGCAGTAGTAATGGTAATGGCAATATTAATGATTGTCACAGTCATCATAATGGCAGCAATTGTAACGGTGAGCATTTCATAACAGCTACCACTGAACTGACACATGCACTTGCAGTGCAATGTTGCTTGTCTTAATTTTTTTTAACAAATTCAGTGTAGAGGGAGTAAATTAGGCAAATGTATCCATCAAGCAGATGAGAAAACCAGGTTTCAAGTGATTATTACTGGCTCTAGTTTATGTGACCAAGAAGTAATACAATGTGCAGCGTATTAAGTCTGTGTGCTGAAGTCTGTGTTCATTCTGCTGGGTGGCCATATTTCCTAGGGAAGGATGATTGAGCTGGTAACCAATGCTGTTGGCGTGGTTGTTCAGTACCTTGTTCTCTTCTTACCTGGTAATTTCTCCTGGATCCTTTCTACTACACTCCAGGTGGTAGGTCTGGCTAAAAGAAGGTTATTTGGTTCATGCCTAGCCAATCATAGCAACATATGTGCAATCATAGGATATAATTAGACCTATTAAAGTCATTCACTTTCTCTCTCTTTTCTCCCTCTCCCTCTCCCACTCTTGCTCCTTTCCCTTCTCTGATTTCAGCTTTTATTAAGTAAAACATATACACAATAGATTTCCTCTCACTGACTTGTTTTCTTCGGAATAATTGTTATTTTGTTCTGCCCTATTTTTTTATTGTACTGATACTGGGTTACATAAGGATATTTTCACATTAATAAAATAATTTCCTTGTGCTGCATTGTAGGAAGCAGCAAAGCCATTTTCCTCTAATTCACTTCATGCCCCTTCTTCCTCTCCTTTCTCACCTCTCTTTTCCTGTGAGTCCCTTTCTTCTATTAGACAGTTTAACTTTGACTTTGACATCATATGCACAAATACAATTTAATGTATCTGTTTAAAACATAGTACTGACAAATGAGAAAATGCAATATTTTCTTCTAGATTGACTTCATTTAATGTGATTATCTCATACAAATGATATAATTTCATCATTATTAATCAATTAAAATAGTCTTTTCGTACATACTTCTCTCTATATAAAATGACATAAAACATACACATATATCACGTTTTCTTTGTCAATTTTTCCATTGCTGGAAACTAGATTGGTACCATCACTTAGCTATTGCCAATACTTCTACAGTAAACACTAATGTGCAAGTATTACTTTGATGTGTTGACTTAGGGCCCTTCAGTTATATACTCAGAAATGATATAGCTAGGTCTATTTTCTTTTCCCCCCATAGTAAGTGGGTTGCTTTATGGAGGAATTTCCTTTTGTCTGCATCCATCATCAGCACTTGTTGCTGTTTTGTTTTCTTAGTGAGTGAATGTCGTCATATCTCATGGTCTATGTGTTAGTACAGTTTTAATTTGACTCTATCCAGCCACATTCAGTTTTTGCCAGGGGCTCATAATTTGAAGATATTGGCAGAGTATGTCATTTCAGGCTCAGTAGGCTAGAATGATGAAAACTTGTATCTACTTTACTTTCAGTGATAATCCTAATGCAAAGAGGAATGTCTATAAAAGAACAGATGAAGCCATTGCAAACAAAACAAGGAGCTACAAGAGTCAAGGGAGATGATGAACAGATAAAGTCATCATAGTCTTCGAAAAGCATTGAGCATTATATTCTCCAATGGCTTCATTTAACCAAACCAAGGCTGAGTTACTACATCATAAAACTGAGTCATAATTAGTAGCTACTGGTCCTAGATAGGAAAACGGGATGAGAAATCAGGGATAATTGTGAGGAGATGATAGAGGAAAGTTGGAGGCCATTTCATAACCCCTAACACTCTGGATAGCTGGTGATGTGTTGACATTGCAATGTCACTCAGAACAGAGGGTATGGTGACACTGAGAAATTCAAGTCAAGGTTTCATCCTGGTACACTGTTAATACTGTGTGAAAATCCAGGGCACATGCAGACAAGTTATGTCAGCAATATCATTCCAGTTTAGCAGTTATCCCAGAATTTGTTTGTCTGTCTGTCTATACATTCATCTATGTACCCCCTCACATGCCATTAGTCTAAACATACATAGTTTCTAGTAATCTCTAGTCTCTTTAGTTTCTCATACATAGCCCACTACATCTCTGTTATCATCTGTCCCAAAGGCATCCTCAGTATACTACACCAACACTGTCTGTCTCTCAGCCCCTAGCATTTGTGCGTATTGGTTCTTGAAGTTATTTATATTACACTGTGTAGTGTTTCTTTGTCAAAAGAGTTTTGTCGTTTTTTAAATTTTTTGATTATTTTATTTATTTACATTCCAGTTGTTGGCCCCAATTCTGGTCTCCCTCCCATACTTTCTCCTCTCATTCCTTCTTCCCCTTGCCTCTCAGAGGGTGCTTGCACACACACCCCCATAGGCCTCCCTCTCCCCTGGGGACTCAAGTCTCACAAAGATTAAGCACATCACTCCCACTGATGCCAGACTAGGTAAACCTCTGATATATATGTGCCAGGGGCCTCGGATTGGCCCGTGTATGCTCTTGGTTGGGCGTTCAGTCTCTGGGAGCTCTCTGGGGTCTGGGTTAGTTGAGACTGATGGTCTTCCTATAAGATATCTCTCTCCATCAGCTTCTTCAATCCTTCTGCTAATTCAACCATAAAGGTTCCTGACTTCAGTCCAATGGTTGGGTGTATTTGCCTCTGTTTCAGTCAGGTGCTAGTAGGTACTCTCAGAACAGCCATGCCAGGCTTCCATCTGTAAGCCCATCATAGCATCAGTAATAGTGTCAAGCCTTGGTGCTCCATCATGAGATGGATCTCAAATTGGGTCAGTCATTAGACTGCCTTTCCTTCAGTCTCTTCTTCAGTTTTGTCCCTGTAATTCTTTTAGATAGAAAGAATTCTGGGTCAGAAATCTTGACTGTGGATTAGTAAGCCAATTCCTACACTTGAGGCCCTTTCTATCTACTGGAAGTAGACTCTTTTAATTCCCTCTCCCCAATGCTGAGCATTGTGGCTAAGGTCACCACATTGATTCCTGGTACATTGGTCTCTGGTACTTTCTAAAGTGTCCCCCTCCCCAGGCTATTTATTTCTGTTCATCTTCTGGCCCTCAAGACTTCTCTCCTGTCTCCCCCAATACCTTGTCTTGTTCCCCTCCCCATCCCAGGTCCCTTCTTCCCTCTGCCTCCCATGATTATTTTCTTCTCCTTTCTAAGTGGGACTAAAGCATCCATGCTTGGGGCTGTCTCCTTGTTACACTTGTTATAGTCTGTGTGTTGTATCCTAGATATTCTATATTTGTGGCTAATATCCAATTATCAGTGAGTTCATACCATGCATGTCATTTTGGGTCTAAGCAACCTAATTCAGAATGATATTTTCTAGTTCCATTCATTTGCCTGCAAAATTCATGATGTCCTCATTTTTAACAGCTGAATAGTATTCCATTGTGTAAGTGAACCACATTTTCTGCATCCATTTCTTGGTTGAGGCCTGGGTTGTTTCCTGATTTGGGCTATTACAAATAAGGCTGCTATAAACATAGTGGAGGACATGTCCTTGTGGTATGGTGGAGTGTCTTTTGGGAATATGTCCAAGAGTGAAATAGCTGGGTCTTAAGGTAGAGCTATTTGCAATTTTCTTAGGAACCACAAGCTTGATTTCCAGAGTTGTTGCACCAGTTTGCAAACCCACCAGAATTAGAAGAGTGTAGTTCTTTCACCACATCCTTGCCAGCATGTGCTATCACTTGAGTTTTTGATCTTAGTAATTCTGATTGGTATAAGGTGGAATCTCAGGGTTACTTTGATTTGCATTTTCTGATGACTAAGGACTTTGAACAATTTCTTTAAGTGCTTCTCAGCCATTCGAGATTCTTCTGTTGTAAATTCTCTGTTTAGCTCTGTACCATGTTTTTAAAAACTGCATTATTTGGTTTTCTGGAGCTTAGCTTCTTGAGTTCTTTATATATTTTGTATATTAGCCCCCTAATGGATGTAGGGTTAGTGAAGATTTTTTTCCTAATCTGTTGGTTGCCCATTTGTCCTATTAACAGTATCTTTTGCCTTACAGAACCTTTTCAGTTGTATGAGATTCCATTTATCCATTCTTGATCTTAGACCCTGATCAATTGGTGTTCAGTTCAGAAAATTTCCTGTTGTACCAATGAGTTTTAGTCTCTTTCCAGACTTCTCTTCCATTAGATTCAATATCTGGTTTTATATTGAGGTCCATGATCCACTTGGACTTGAAGTTTGTACAAGGTGATAAATATCGATCTATTTTCATTCTTCTACATACAAATCACCAGTTAGACCATCACCATTTATTGAAGATGCTTTCTTTTTTCCACTGTTTTTTGGCTTCTTTGTCAAAGATCAAGTGTCTATGGATGTGTAGGTTTACTTCTGAGTCTTCAGTTCTATTCCATTGATTGACCTGTCTGTCTCTGTACCAAAACCATGCAGTTTTTCCTCACTATTGTTTGTAGTACAGCTTGAGGTCAGGGATGATGATTTTCCCCCATAGTTCTTTTATTGTTGAGAATTGTTTTGACCATCCTGGGTTTTTGGTTTTTCATATGAAGTTGAGAATTTCTCTTCCCATGTCTATGAAAATTTGTGTTGGAAGTTTGATGTATATTGCACTGAATCTGTAGATTACTTTTGGGACGATGGCCATTTTCACTATGTCAATCCTACCTATCCATGAGCATGGGAGATCTTTCCATCTTCTGTGGTAGTCTTCAATTTTGTTCTTCAGGGATTTGATGTTCTTGTTATACAGATCTTTCACTTGGTAAGAGTTACACCAAGATATTTTATACTATTTATGGTTATTGTGAAGGGTTTTGTTTCTCTAATTTCTCTCTCGGCCTGTTTGTCATTTATATAAAGGAAGGCTACTTATTTGCTTGAGTTAATTTTATATATATCCTGCTACTTTGCTGAAGTTGTTTATCAGCTGTAGGAGCTCTCTGGTAGAATTTGGGGAATCACTTATCTATACTATCATATCATCTGCAAATAATGATATTTTGACTTCTTCCTTTCCAATTTGTATCCCCTTGATCTCCTTTTGGTGTCTAATTCCTCTAGCTAGAATTTCAAGTACTGTATTGAATTAAGAGGGAAAGAATGGGAAACTTGGTCTTGTCCTGGAGTTTAGTGGGATTGCTTCTAGTTTCTCTCCATTTAATTTAATATTGGCTATTGGCGTGCTATATGTTGCTTTTACTATATATAGGTATGTGCCATGAATTTCTGACTTCAAGACTTTTAACACGAAAGGGCGATGTATTTTGTTGAAGGATTTTCAGCCTCTAATGAGATGATCATATGACTTTTTTCCTTGAGTTTGTTTATGTTGTATATTATGTTGATGAATTTTCATATATTTAGCCATCCATGCATCCCTAGGATGAAACCTACTTGACCCTGCTGAATGATTCTTTTTGATGTGGTCTTGGATTCAGTTTGCAAGAATTTTATGGAATATTTTTGCATCAAAATTCACAAGCAGAATTGGTCTGAAAATCTTTTGATTTGTTGGGGCTTTGTGTGGTTTAGGTATCAGAATAACTATGGCTTTATAGAATGAGTTAGGTGTTTTCCTTCTGTTTCTATTTTGTAGAATAGTTTGAAGATCATTGGTATTAACTCTTCTTTGAAGGTCTGGTAGAATTCTGCAGTAAAACGATGTGGTCCTGGGAGCTTTTTTTTTTTTTTTTTTTTAATGACAATTTGACAATTTCTATTTCATTAGGGGTTATGAGACTTTAACTTTGGCATGTGGTATCTGTCTAGAAAATCATCGCTTCTTCTAGATTTTCCAGTTTTGTAGAGCATATTGGTTTTTATAATAGGAGCTATGAGTTTTCCTCTTAACTCTGCTTTCATTGTGTCCCATAAGTTTGGGTATGATGTGTCTTCACTTTCACTGAATTCTATAAAGTCTTTGATTTCTTTCTTATTTCTTGCCTGGCCAAGTTATCACTGAGCAGAGAGTTGTTCAGTTTGATGATAATATGGACTTTCTTTTGATTTTTGTTGTTATTGAAATCTAGTCTTAATCCATGGTGATTTAATAGAATGCATGGGATTATTTTATTCTTCTTGTACGGTTGAAGTTTGTTTTGTGTCCAACTATATGGTGAGTTTTAGAGTAGGTTTTATGAAGGTGCTGAGAAGAAGGTATATGTTCCTGTTTTAGGGTGAAATGTTCTGTAGATAACAGTTAAATCCATTTAGTTCATAATTTCTGTTAGTTTCAGTGTGTCTCTGTTTAGTTTTTGTTTCATTGACCTGTCCATTGATGAGAGAAAGGTATTGAATTCTCCCACTATTATTGTGTGAGGTTCAATGTGTGTTTTGAGCTTTAGTTAAGTTTCTTTTATGAATCTGGGTGCCCTTGCATTTGGGACATAGATGTTCATAATTAAGAATTCTTCTTGATGTTTTTTTTCTTTTGATAAATATGAAGTGTCCTTCCCAATCTCTTTGATAAATTTTGGGTGAAAATGTATTTTATTGGATATTGGAATAGTAACTCCAGCTTGTTTCTTAGGACCATTTGGCTGAAAAAAAATTGTTTTTCTAGTGTTTTACTGTGAGGTAGTGGCTGTCTTTGTCACTGTATTTCTTGTATACAGCAAAAATCCTAGATCCTGTTTAAATATCCAGTCTGTTAGCCTGTGTCTTTTTATTGGGGAATTGTGTCCATTGATGTTGAGAGATATTAAAGACAGATGATTGTTAGTTCCTGTTATTTTGTTGCTGGAGGTGGTATTATGTGTATATGATTCTCTTCTTTTGGGTTTGTTGTGAAATGTTTAATTTCTTGTGTTTTCATGGGTATAGTTCCCCTCCTTGTTTTGGAGACTAGTAGAAAGATATTGTTTAAATTTTGTTTTTCCATGGAATATCTTGGTTTTTGTATCTAAGGTGATTGAGAATTTTGCTGGGTACAGTATCCTGAACTAGCATTTGTGTCCTTTTAGGGCCTGGATGACCTCTTTCTAGGAGGTACATTTATGGCCAGCCCTTCCTTTAGGTTAAGGGAATTTTCTTTTATGATTTTGTTAATGTTTTGACAACCCTTTGATATGGGATTTGTTACCTTCTTCTATTTCCTATTATTCTTAGATTTCACCCTTACATTGTGTCCTGAATTTCCTTGATATTTTGAGTTAAGAGCTTTTTACATTTTATATTTTCTTTGACCCATGTGTCCATATTTTCTATGGTATTTTCTATGCTTGAGATTCACTCTTCTGTCTCTTATATTCTGTTGTTGATGCTTGCATCTGTAGTTCCTGATCTCTTTCCTAAGTTGTCCATCTCCACAACTGCCTCCCTTTGTGTTTTCTTTATTGTTTCTATTTACATTTTTAGTTCTTAGGACCATTTTGTTCAATTCCTTCACCTGCTTGGTTTATTTTCCTGTATTTTAAAAGAAGTTTATTTGTTTTTTCTTTAAGGGCTTCTACCCCTTTGCCTGTGTATTCCTGTGTTTTCCTTAAGGGAGTTATTTATATCCCCCTTAAAGGCCTCTATCACCTTCATGATGGGACTTTAGGCCATAATCAAGCTTTTTATTTATGTTAGGGTAGCCAGGGCTTGCTGTAGTGGGAGAGTTGGTTTCTGATGGTGCCAAATTGCATAGGATTCTGCCGCTTATGATGCTGCCCTTGCCTCTAACCATCTGGTTACCCCTGGTGTTAACTGGCCTGAGTGTCTCTGATTTCAGCAGGCTTCCTTGAAGCCAGGAAGAGCCCTCTGACCTCTGACTCAATCTCCTTGGAGGCAGGCAGTGTTGTCTCTGGTCAGGGTAGGTATTCTGTGTCTCTGGTTAGAGCAGGCCTCCTGTGACCCTGGTTTCTGCAGACTTTCTGGGAGGCAGACAGGCTATAGGGTATCAGAGGGTATTGAGCCTGATGATCTGGTCTGGGTGGAGAAGTAGACTGGAAGGAAGGTGGAGCTAGGCAGGCCAGGTAGTTCTTGAATCAGCTGAGCTCTGTGGGTGTCCCAGGTAGTGTGGGTATTTGGACGAGATTCTCACCTGTGTCCTTGGTTATTGGGGACCTTCTGGGCATGCAGGCTATAGGGTGTGGGACATTATTGGGTCAGTGGTCTGGCCCTTTCAGAGAAGCAGACTGGAAGGAAAGGAAGGTGGAGTTTGGGGAAAAGGGGTTGGGTAGGTCCTGCATCAACTGGGCTCTGTGGGTGTCCCAACTCCCATGGTTATTTGACTGAGATTCTAATCTGTGTCTTTCATTACTGAGGACCTCCTGGGAGGCATGTGGGCTATAGAGTATGGTGGTCATTCTTGTCATTTTTGCACATCATAGTCTTAGCTGACACTTCAGGATTGTCATTGTTAGTTTTCTATTTTCTTCTCTGTCTTTCTAAGTCCTACACTGCCTTAAAATATCTTCCTGAGACCACAGGGCCCCCAGGTTCTTCCTGTGGTCTCTTTCCAATATATGTCCTTTTATAATCTCTGCTGTTGGATTTTGAGTTGTTTTGGTGGCTCAAATTAGTACACAAGGTTAGTACTTATTTATACTTGGTATTTGGCTCATATATTTAATTGTAACTCTATGAAGTAATTGTGAACTTCCTAAAGACAGAGATTATTTCTTACAATTTTCTGTATCTTTCTGTAGTAAAATAATTTATTGTTTACCATTTAATCCAATTTCTATATCAATTACAGGAAAACATCTTTTACTTTATAGTGTCTTAAAAACATAATATTCAGTTATAATTGTAGAATCTAATTTCGGCCCAATTAAAAAGTTTCATTTATCAGGAGAAGATAGAGTATTAAAGTGAGTCCAGTTGATTTCTAATTCATGTCAAGGTCCCTCTGTGAGTAAAACTGAGCATTCTAAACTTCTGAGGATGGGAAAAGCCTTAAAGTTGGAGTCAAAGTGGGGCATAACTTTGCTCTCACCATCTCTGCTCTATAATTAGTCTTTACAGCCAGCTGTTTAAAGAGAAGAAAGTAAGTTTTGATCTGGAAAGCTCTATCTTCAGAGGACTCACAGATTTTCTGTGGAAATCTTTAGAAACCGTGTCTTCTTATACTCAAATTGTCTTTGAAATGACAAATAATGATAAGCACAACATCTGAAATACAAGTGAAAGTTTGATTCTAGAATAAAGTCACATTCAATGGTGCTTTGTTCTCTCACTTTTTCGCCTGGTCCTTCAGAATTAGTTTTGGTTTTTTTTTTTTGTTTTTTTTTTTAGTATATCTCAAAATATTCTTGGCGAAGACTTTGCAGTTTCGTTCTGTAAAGGGAATTAATTGCTACAAATATGCCTTTCCAATAGGATAGGGACATAGGTTGAGAGGTTAATTCACATCATTTTGAAACTTGGCCTAAAATGGTTGACTGTGCTCAGCAGATAGATTCCTATTATAAATGACAAGGTTTCTTCAGAGGAATTACATGTTAAAATTGAGCCACTATTGTACTTGCCCTGAGAAGACATTGTCCATAAAAAGAAATATTTCATGACATCCTCAAGAAGTACATGCAGCAGGCATTACTCAAACAGTAATGTCAACCCTGGGGATATCCACAGGGCCAGTAGGGTGCTGGGTCGGTGAAACAATCTCAGCACTCTCATGGGGACCATGCAAACATATGCAATTCCCAAATGCTCTGCTGCAGGAAAATAAATAGAATTGCTTCTTCCACATGTCTGCAAGCCCTTAGTAAAGGAAGTGAGGCTCACAGTTTCTATGTCTATAATACACTCTTTACCTTAAAAAGGTTTGCTCTTCCACACTCCAGCTCTTTTAAAAAGGACTATCATTTCACACCTCAATGTCCCAGAAATGTGATAGAGTTGGCCCTGCATTTAGATGGAAAGAGCTCACAGCTCATAAGTCCATAATGGGTTCTTGTATTAAAACATTTGCTTCACCAGTCTGGTGATTGTGGGTCCTCACCATCATTTCACACACCATTGTCTGGGAAATGCAATAGTGTTTGTGAAGCTTGACTGAATCTACTCTGAAACCTGCTTTGTTTTCCGTGTAGTAGGATGTTAGTAAGATGTGCATGTGCATTCCCTATGAGTAGGCTTATGATAACAATCTAAATATCTTGTGTGACTGCATCCTGAAGATGCAATGCAATGCCTGTAATGCGCTGACAATCATGGCATACTTTATTTTTCCAAGTACTCTGAGGTCAAATGAATAACCTCCACAAGACCGTTAATAAAGCATTTTGGAAGTTAATGTGTTTCTTACAAACTAGGATGGACAACATTCAGCTTTTGTCGGCAATCATTCATAGTCTTGTATTCATTCATAACTAGATATCTTCCTAGACTCTTCCTATAACAGCTTATGTGGCCATGTTCTCACTTATATGCCAAAGTATTTCATGTTTCTTTTAGTCAACAAATCCAGAGGGAAAATAATGCTGCAGATCTGTCCATTTAGTAAGAGCTAAGATTGAAACCTACCATTGACTCAGGAGCCCTTGAACTGTGTTACATTGCTTTCCATTCTTTGGGCTGTTTTTACAGCACCAGTTCTCTTGGAGCAGAATATAAAAGATAACTATTCTTAAAGGAGAGGATTCCATTTAAATTCTTGTAGAGCAAATGATACTGGATTTTTGTTGCAGTCGGACAAATTAAATTTGCTCCTTTCTGGTTGTATCATCTTGGATATGCCATGTAATATGACGTTCCAAAGCTGCTCATATAAGATATATCATATCATACCTCCTGTAAGAAAGAATGTGGTCTAGATATTCTTTAATTTACGTTTGACTTGGATGGTGGTTTATGATTTCATAAAAAGGTCTTAATTTAATCTCTGAGGTATTATTGGGTCACTAAGAGGAGACATTTGTAAGAAATTATGCCAAGTTTGGTTTCATTTGACCTATTCTATCATAGTTTCCCCCATTCTAGTTTATCTTACTGGTGAATTTTAGCTTTTTATTTGGAGGGATAAGTCTCAAGGAGTCTGGTAAGTCTCAGATCAATGGATAAAGTCTCCACTTTTACAGTCCTTGTCATCATTTAATATGTCAGTTTTTATCTAGACACCCTCAAAGTTCTGAATCAAGGGAAGAAAAGAGGGGCCTGACCTAGTAGATAGACTCTGTACTATAGAAGTTGGGCTCACTCAGATACATGAGAATAAGTGCCTGTGCCCTATGTCAGTGCCCTTGTACTCCCTATGCCATTCAACTTTCCATTTCTCATTGCCTACAGTCATCTTGCCAAGTAACAGCTAGACTACATCTCTCAGGTCTAATTTGCATTATATTTCTCTCTGTGTCTTTCTGTCTCTCTGTGTCTCTGTCTGTCTCTGTCTGTCTCTGTCTCTGTCTCTGTCTGTCTGTCTGTCTGTCTGTGTATGTGTGTGTGTTTGTGTTGTTATTCCATACTACATATAATGTATTAAAGGCACTTTCTATTTCCTGTCTCTCTTTCAGGTAAGTAGCAATTCTCACCAACATATAGTTTACTGTGTATTACTCACCAATCTATCTATAGTACCCAGAGCCCAAGAGAAATGTTTAGCATATAAATGTATTTTAAAATGAAATGTCTGAGATGCTGTTGCTTAGGAGTATAACTGATTAAACCTTCCAAAAGTCTCAACTTTCTCAAGACTTCATAATAATAACTAAAAATTCATGATCAGTCACTATTTTCTCAATATTACATATAACATTAATGAAATAATCTCAGAACTTGAAAAGTTGAAGCATGAACATTGCCACCCTTGGATAACTTCAAAATCATGCCTCAGCTCTTTATTCCTCTACTTGCCACCTGAGGTTACAAATGTCTGGCAACATGCCAACTTCTCCAAGTAGACTTTACTAGTTTTAGATTTCCTTTAATTTTCACTTAAAAATAACATCTCTAACTATAACAAAATACCTAAAAGAAGTAGCATAATAGGAGGAGGGGTCTATTCTCTCTCATAGCATCAGTTCATGCTCCCTTTATCCCATTGCTCTAGAACTATTGCAGAGCTGTACCTCATGGTGGGATCCATACTCACAAAATAGGAGTTCAGAAGCAAAGCAAAAAAGGGACCAGAGTTCTAGACCCTGTCACCATTGTGGTGACTTCTTCCCATTAACTTCATCTCTTAAAGGTTCCATCATAACCTCATAGTTCTGCTCTAGGGAGCAAGGTTTTTCACAGACTCAGGCTATGGCATTCATGACTTTTAGGACACTCAGATCCAAACTATGTCATTATTTTTGTGAAGTATCAAGTCTCCTAGCTCCCATTTCCACCTGTACTGCAGCTCCAATACCATCATCTATAGATATTCTGGAGTACCTGCTGTAACATATTTGTTTTTCATTTAGAGTTGACCTTGAGTAAAGAAAGGGTAGTAGAGGGAGAGGAGATATTACTCTGTATCCCTTACTACTCACTGGAGCGAAACAGCATGTGAAATCAATTTCATTTATGTTGATAATTTATTATAAAAGACTAATGCAAGTAAGACTCCTATCACTTATCTTTCTCACATGTCTCCTGAAGTTGTTCACAAGGTCATTGTTACCTAACTTTGAGAAAGTGTCTATAATCTCAGACCACTTAGTGCCCAGCTTTCAATAAATAATGGTCTCTGTGAACTTCTTGCAGTGTGAGCTCCAAATTACCTCCGTTCCAGGTAAGAAATTATCTTTTGAAAAATGAAGGATAAGAGACCTGTGGGTTTTATAAATTTTTCAAGAACTTCTGATAGATAACACAAAAAGGTATATCTTATATGTCTTCAGTATTGCATTTCCCTCCTCACTTAAAGAATAGAGCACAAACTAGTACACCAAGACTTAGATTGTGTTAATAATTATGCAAGTATGGAATATTATTATACAATTGGTGAAATTCTTCAGAATCTCATTGTTGTTAATATTTTTACCAGGTAATTGATAACAATCTGTTCTTGGAGCTGGAGAAATAAGTTAGCAAGTAAGAGCACTGGCTCCTCTTGAAGAGAACCTGGGTTTGGTTTGCAGTACTAAGATGATACCTCAGAACTCTCTGTAACTGCAGTTCTAGGGGTTATGATACCCTTTTCTGGCACAATCCTGGTACATGCATGCAAAACATATACACATAAAATAAAAATAAGTAAATTTTTAAATGAATCTTCCCCTTTTAAGTGTTAAACTTTGTTTGACCTAACAGAGATCCATATAAGAATCTCTCTGCTTTATAAGTGACTCCAAAATCTCTGACCTAACAAGAATCCGTACAAGAATCTATTTCATAAGTCATCCCAAAATCTCATTCTATACAGTTAAAGTGTGGTATATGCTCATGTCTGTCCAGGGAAGGTAGCAGAGAAAGGGGAAGAGCTGTCTTCCATACAGCAGATCCCTGATCTTCATCCTGGTGACACAGGCATCTGTAAATGTATGGTTCCAAAGTTCCCATAAGAGATGACAAGGAAGAACTATGCAGACATATTTTATGGTTCTCATCTGAATATGTTCCACTATTCACACCACTAGTAGACCCTCTTTATCATTAAGGACTGGGGAAGACGGAGATTACTGATCTAGACAGAGAAAAGGGAAATGGGAACTGGGCCCCACGGGTATACTCTAGAGGGTGTACTTTCTTTTTTTTCTACTTAAGCAGTCTTTAATGAAAGCTGTGCATGAGATGTCTCTACTCCTGCATCTTCTCAATCGATCGTCTCTTCTTTGTATTTGCCCTTCTCCTTTCCTACTTGCAGGGACTTGGCTTTCCTCTCCAGGATCTTCTTGCGGTCCTTGTCCAGCTTTAGCCTGGTGATAACTACCTTGCTGGGGTGGATGCCCACATACACAGTTGTGCCGTTAGCCTTCTCTCGCTGGACTCGCTCAATGTAGATGATGTATTTCTTCCTGTACACTTGGACCACTTTGCCAATCTGCTGGCCTTTGTAGTGTCCTCGAACAACCTGAACTTCATCATCCTTTCGAATGGGCATAGCCCGAACTTTATACTTCTGTCTCAGTTCTTTGGAAAGAGGGGAAGACATGATCTTCCTCCGAATGTGAGAAGGTGCATTGAAATGCCGTTTGCAGTTCTTGCTTCGGTCAGAAGTCACGAAGGGATTGAATTTCATTTTGGCCGCTGCGATCCACCGATGGCCGCAAAAGGAAAGAGGAGGGTGTACTTTTTATTTTAGTTCTTTTTTCATATTTACTTTTATTTTAAAATTTTTAGTATTTAAGAATTTAAGAATTACGTATGTAATAAAATACGAGCATATCCAATTTCTCTTTCTGTTCTTCGACTCCTGCCAGATCTGCTTCAACATGCAACACTCCCAACTTCTTGTCTTCTTCTTTTGAAAATAAATCAATAAGGACAACTAGTATTGCCCAAACATTCATAGGTGTGAGGACATCACTAGAGCACACCCATTGCTCTAGTGATTCACCCTTAAAGGAGAATGGTTCTTTTTACTCCAGTAGGTCCTCAGTAAGGGCTGGGGCCTTGAGAGCGCTTCCCACATCTATAACAGAAGTTTGTCTGGTGTGGTCTTCTTTGGTAACTGCAGCTGGTGTGAGTTTATGAGTACAGCACCTGTGAGTTTATCATTGCCATACCTACACCATGCACAGATGTTAGATTTTGGCTACTAATGATCTGGTCTAAATCCCAGTTAAAACACAATATCCCTCTGCCTATACACTTAAATAGAAATAGCAAGACTGATTAGTCAAAACTGGTCCCGTCCCAGGACTTTCTGATCCAGAAGCAATCTTCCCTCTAATGTTTTTTGTTTATTTTTTGCAGAGCTCTTAGTAGGTAGTTCCCTTACATGCATTTACTTGCTATCTCTCAACTCAGTTCTCAAGAGCACCCTTGATAGGCCCCCAGAGTTCTCTCTCTCTCTCTCTCCCTCTCTCTCTCTCTCTCTCTCTCTCTCTCTCTCTCTCTAAATAGATAGATAGATGATAGATAGATGATAGATAGATAGATGATAGATAGATAGATAGATAGATAGATAGATAGATAGATAGATAGATAGATAGATAGATGATAGATAGATAGATCAGAAAGAAGGAACATTTATTTTGGCTCAGAGGTTTCAGTTCGTTGTTAGCTGCTGCTACTGTTTGATGGTAGTGGTGGTGACGCATGCTGTGTTTAGTCAGTGTACTATAGTATTGACATGTAATAGAATAGTAGACAGATAGAGAAAATATATATTAATATATTTTTTCAGTGTCTTTCTTTAAAACATCTGTCATCTTGGTCTTTCTAGAATCCCACCTCTTCCTCCTTAAACTTGGGTTTCTACCAGGCTCTTCCAAGAATTCATTCTTGAGTTATTATCCTTAACTATTGACGACTGCACTGCTATAGTGATGGTATAAATTACCAATCCAAAGACCATGTGCTAAAGGCTCGATCCCTAGCCCGAGGCGTTATTGAGTGATGTTAGAATGTTTAAGAGTTGGAATCTAGTGGAAGCTAGGTTATAAAGCTATCATGCTGCCTGAAAATTACCTTCAGATGTTTTATTCTTTTTATTTTTTTTCTTCCTTTCTTTCACTTTGATCTTGGGTAGAAAGAGAAGTCCCATAATACGACTTAAATGTGATGAACAAACTATCTTTCAGAATCTAAGGTTTTATAATGGCATGCTCTTGAAGGAAATATCATGTCCTCTTCTGTCTTTCCCTTTGCTCCTTGGTTGCTATCACTTTATTCTGTTACATAATCAACACCAGGATACACTGTCAAAACAGCAAGCACACACACACACACACACACCAGTAAGGGTAACTAACAATGAAGTGAAACCTCAGAGCCAAAACAAATATAAATGTTTGTCCTTTGTGAGTTCTTTGTCTAAGGTATTTTTCTTCCAGTAACAGGAAGTTCCAGAACAAGCAGTAGGCTTTCATCATCGAGGGCTTTCTGTGTTCCCTGTCTTTCTGAGGTCATTAGTTATTATGCTGCCTGAAAATTACCTTCAGATGTTTTATTCTTTTTATTTTCTTTTTTCTTTCTTTCACTTCGATCTTGGGTAGAAAGAGAAGTCCCATACTACTACTTAAATGTGATGAGTAAACTACCTTTCAGAATCTAAGGTTTAATATTCTGAAAGGTAGTGGTTATATATAATGGATATGAAATTATAGACCTGTATGGATATAAAATTATAGACCTGTATATATTACCTTCTCCCTGTTTTGTTCATTACTGTAATTGGCTTTTTCATTTAAGAAATTTCCTTTTAAAACCCATGATGTGTCAAAGCACTTATATTTTAAAAAATTATCCTTCTACCTTTGGAACTACACAGATGCTACTCAAAATTAATTGGTTTTGTTTACTCCTTGTAGCAGCTGTCAGAGTCATAGGCTCATCCCCTATTTTACTGTAAGAACTAAGATTATGTTTTATTTATTTTTGAATCTTGGAGACTCTAATAGAATCTTCACAATAGTAGACACTGAACAAATTATTTAATTTACCATTAAAATAATTTTCTGAGTAAAGCAATATAATTCAGCTCTTCAACTAACTTTATAATAGACATGTTTTATTTATAACTATGCAACTAATGAAAAAAGTTAGGGTTGACAATCTTTCCGTCTCTGTTGTTAATAACATAAAAATAACAACCAAACAACTCTGACTATAGAAAAAAATCTTTGTACTGTATGAGTTTCAATTTCTACTGAATGACTTGTATGGAGTACTATAATAAAATGTAATTTATAACCAAAAAGTTATTATCTTCACATAAAGTAAAAACTATCATTTGTCAACTTATTTTTCAAATAATAACAAATCATTTCAGCAGACTTCTTAGGGTAACCCAGTAAACATTTAGGCTCTGATATGTATTAAGAAAAAGACAAGAGCATGCAGAAAAGTCCTCTCACTGAGAGACCCCTGTGCCCAGGTGTGTTGGACTCACATACTTAATTCCCTCTGTTCTCTATCTGGACAGTAAACAGAGCTCAGAAAGAGCCAGGAAGGCTTTTTCTCAGACAGAAAAAAAAAAAAAAAAAAAAAAAAAAAGCTAAGGCCAACTTGAGAATGCATTTGTTGTGAGTGTATCCTGCCTGCATTATCAGATGTTTGGCCCTATACCTCACAGAAAGTTGTTCCTGTAGACAACCTGTCAGACACACCATCTTGATCAAAGGCCTACTCACAGCATTTACAGCTTTCTTGAGGCAACTGGAGACAGTAAACCATTGAGAAGAGAAGCCCAGCCTCTCATGAGACAGAGACTGCCAATCTTGATGATTTTTAAATGATCCTGCAAAATGTTTTCTTTGCAAAGTTATGATCAAAGTATTTGCTTTTCTAATGTAAAACATGGTCCATCGCTCCTTAAACATGATATCTGGACTCAAAGTCTTCTCACACAAAAGCACTATGCGGGTAAAATGTATTTATGTGAGAAACTGCTTGAGTAAGAAGGTTCTTAGGTTACCTGAGACACATGCCACCTACTTAGGACATTTAACTGCATAAAGAATGTTACATGAAAAGTATTTGAATGTTTACCAAAACAATCAAATAAGTCTTGAGTATGAATGTCCAATGTTTTAGCACATATTTGTTTGGCAAACAACATTTCCAAAAATATTCTTGTAATCTACCAAATGGCACATTCATTCAAGGTCTCTTACATATAAGACTTCATGGACCCAAGAGTATCCTCTCCTCTCCCATGAAGAATATGATATAAAAATAATCTAAGCAACCATTGTGCTGTAGAGCAAACAGAAGTATTCTGTAGGTGTTCTCCCAGCATTCTTTCATACCCCTCTTCTATAAAAACAATTCTCCTTCTTTAGGCAGGACTGAAGCTGATCACCTGTTAAATCCATATGATAGTGAGTGGTGATTGGCTTCCATCTAGCACAGGACATGAACTAAGACTGCTAATAAGAATCCATCCTCTGGTCTATTCTAAAACAGACTGTGAAGGAGTGGTTCTTTCTGTTTGCTAAGAGGTGTATTCAGGTTCTCACCCATGTGAAGGAGTGTGTTTACAGATAAAGTGAACAGTGCAAAGAATGTGCTGAGGGAAATGGAAATAGAGAGAGTGGACCCATAACAGTAACGTTTGGTTCCTTGTTCCTATCTCTCATCCTTTACAGATGTATGGATGTATGAGCCAGTAAATATATCATACATTTAGTTTCCCTTGAGATTTTGCCTCTTGACTATATGTTACAGTTACTTGGTTTTGACTGTCTTAGTTTTCCTATTTGGTTTTAGAGATATGAAGACCACATTGTCCTCGAACTCATGATATAGAAGAGGATGGCCTTGTACTCCTGTTTTTTTTTCCTGCTTCTACCTTCTACTTTCTGAGAATATTAAAATATCCTTCTATGCCATGAGACAAAATTTAAATTTAGTGTTTTATTTTCATAAGTAGCATCACTAATGAGTTTTAAATTCTTGAGTACACAGAAGTACTCAGACATAAAAGGCTTGGCTTTCTAAATAAGGGACATGGTTAAATAGGTATTAGAACAATGTTGCCAGAGAATAAATGAGTCACAAAATGAGTAATATCTGAATGCCTTATTAGTGATAATATAATATAGAACAATATCAAATAAGTTATTTGGATGTAATCCATGCCATTGTATTTTATTTTGGCAAAGGCTGAACATTATATAAATTGTGAGAAAGCAGAAATTGTTAAAAGATGAGGCTATCTCTTTGCCCAGATCAAGAGAACACAAAAGTTGAAGATCTATAGACATTCTTAAGTCTAAATGAGAAATGGAAGCCTCTTGGACAACTCAAGTTCATCCCTGTAATGTTTGGAAGCAGGTGTGTACTCATTTCTGAGTTATAATTGCTTCTTCTTACATTGCCTGTTGCTCCTGTTAGATTTATCAACTCCAGCTGCATCTTTTCCCAGATGGAATTTTCCAGAACACTCTGATTGCTCTATCTTGACAAATCAGTGCTTGTGTATCACTATTTAAAATAGCACCACCCCACTAGTTTTCTCAAAAGTGTGTAAAATGCCCTTGACATATAGTTCTCCTTAATTTCAGTTGACATTTGACACAGTGGTTATGTGCTTACATACAAGTGTGGCTTCTTTATCCTCTGAACCTAGAAACAGGTTTTCCTATGTTATACCTAGTGTTTATGTCTATATTTTGTCAGTTATTTTATTTTAATTTTTTGTTTGCTGTTATTACTAATGTGTCTGCATATAATATGAGTGTTTCTGCTTGGTTGTATATGTCATTTATGTGTAAGTCAGAGAACAATTTTGTGAAGTTGCTGTTCTCCTTCTACCTTCCTATGTGTTCTATTGTTGCCCTGTGTCATAGATATCCTGAAGCTTTGGATCAGTAGGACCAGCCTTTTCATGTGCCCCAAAAGTTCACAGATTATGCAGATTTTTGAGTAGGCCAACTCAAAGCCCTAAATCTAGAACTGAATGTTAGCTGAGTTGGCCAGCTCTCCCACTTTCATGGCTTTGGGCCATCTTACCCACACCCAAGCATCTAGAACCAGTTACACTGTGCAGCCCAGTCAAAGTGTGGGGCCTACTCTCCCAAGGGCTACAGCTGTAGAGGGGCTGGACCAGCTCTCCTGCTCTCATAGACACTGGGCTGACTCACCTCTGCCTTCACCATCAAGAGTGGCTCCACTGTGTTACCCAGGCAAGGTTCAGGACCCACTTTCCTGCCAGTGAATGGCAAAGCCACCTTTCCTACACTATATATATATTTTTTTTTGGCAGAAAGTTATTTTATTTTTCTTTTTTTTTAAAGGAATACATCAAAGTATCTTTATTTGCAGATAGCATAACAGTATACATAAGTAACCTGAAAAAATTACAGAACAGGCCCTCTAAATAAACTGAGCAAAGTTCATGTAAACTCACAGAGACTAAGGCAGCAAGTATAAGGCCTGCACAGGTCTGTGCCACGCCTACACTATATTTTTAAAAAGTTAGAAGAAAATATCTGAGTCTTAAAGTAGCCAGAACTTTTCAGAAACAATAT
>NW_021604665.1:15044763-15055224 GCF_004785775.1 Grammomys surdaster | reverse complement strand
ACTAAGTAGTAGACAAAGTCTGAAAATGGATTTTAGGTTACTGGGGAGGTACTGGCAGTTGTAAAGAGTAATTTATGATCTATGACTAGAAAAAAGTTAATACTCTAAATATATAATAAGATTCTACAAATATATAAAAAGATGAAACTTTGTTTCAAGTGAAACATAGACAAAATGCAAGTACCAACATTCGATACAATAAAGTAGCCAATAAAATATGAATATATAAAGGCAAATAAATATCCTATAAGGGATGCACAAGACAGCTTTATCAGTTACTTGAATGCCTTTATAATCACATGCTGGAAGACATTTCTCAAACATCAAAATGAGAAGTACATTTCAGTTCAGATCAACTTTGAGGCTATACAATATGTATGTGGAATTGTCCACAGCAGGTACTTCCTAAAACATGTTTTTAAAAATATAGGCATTGTGATTTTTGAGGGAACAGACTATAATCTATACTGTTGATGAGATTTGATTTTGAACAACTTTGGTAGAAGCCTGTGTGGCACTATGTGTTAAAACAAATCTACATGCATGTTATCCTTCTCTTTAGTCCCGCAATGATGCTGCTTACAATTATTGTAAAACAGTATTTGGTATAGATTTATAGAAGCTATCTGATCATCTCAAGAGATATGTAATGTGGTATTTGTTGTGGCCCCATTTTCATATTAGTATAAGCCTGAAGATTCTGCAGTTGTCTATTACAAGAAGACTGGTTATGTTAATGCAATTCATCAAGTAGAATACAAAGCCACCATAAAAAAATTAAACATGTTGCATGCATAATAGTATAAAACAATCAGGAGTTACTAAGTGTGGTCCTATGTGTGTGTTTGTGTTGTGTGTACAATGTATAAGTTGATTGAAGCATGAATGTCTATATGAAAATCTATATGGTCTAGAAAATTAAACATAAGATGTAATAATGGTTCTTGTAATTTTCATTTATTTTACATATTTGAATATCATATATTTTAATTAATACAAATATATGTGGGATGCATAATAATAATATCTTTCATTTAAGTTATATTAGAAAATAACTTTAAGACTGTTTACAGTTGAAAATCACTTTTGGAGATCCTTAAAGAGTGTGAATTTTGTCCTCTGTAAAAATAGCCAAGGTAGAAATAGGGAGCTAGCTCAAGAGGTACAGGCAGGTACGTGCTACTCTGCTTGACAGAAACCATGTGTTACATGGAGAGAGCTGACTCCCCAAGCTGCCCTCTGATCTCCACATGTATCATGACATAAAGAGATGAAAAAAATAAAAACAAGTTAAACATATAAAGAATTAAAGGCTTTCTTCAAAAAGTATAATGTGATTGCACAAACTACTGTAAAGAAGAAGTGACTTATAAATTAATATGATTCTTTTAGATATGGGCTTCAATGAGAGGGTTTTTTTTTTATTGTATTTAGAGTTTCTCAGGGGAGAAAAAAATATCCAATAGACTGAAACTGTAAAGCTTAAACCAAAGTTTGTCCAAGGTGAAATGAGAACATGTATTACCAGAAATACCCGTGCAGAAGAGAAACTTCCCTGTGATGCTCATAAAAAGAACATCATAATAAAGCAAAATTAAACATTGATAATCCTTTTCAAAAAAAGATAGGCCTCATAGTGAGATATGGAAAATTTATTAAAATGAAAAGGACTGCAGTAGATTTCATTAAGAGCTACAGCTCTAGGTTCAAGAGCAGAAAATGTCTTTAGCTTTTAAATTTTAATTTGGTTTATTATGAAAGAAATAATTAAAATGTAATTTAAAATCTCTAACTTTCATTTGCTTAAAGTCAAATAGTAGCTAGATAGCCAGGGTGGAAATTTTAAGGCCAAGAAGCAAACACTAGGGAAAAATGATTCCTAAGGGCTTATGAACTCATAAAAATTAACCTTTTCTGGGTATTAATGGACTAAGCCCATCCTATTGATGGTCAGTGTTGAACTTCAAATGGCAAAGACACATGATAATGTGTTATTGTCAGTGTATATTTCTATTCATTAAGGGTCTTTGAAGTAGATTTTGCATAAAATGAGTTCTAATTTAGTTATAAACAACAACAAATTCAATCTTACTTAAGGAAATGGAGGGAAAAGGGCTGCAGAGATGGTTCGGAGATTAAAAGCACTTAGCATTCATTTGTGTGAAGGATCCAAGATTGGTCACCACCACCCAGACTTACAACTACCTATAATTCTAGTTGCAGAGGATCTGATGCCTCTGGTGTACCTCTAAGTGTACCTGCACACACACATGTGCCCTTATGCCCCATGCAGACTGATACACACATATACACATAATTAAAGATAGAAACAATGCTTTAAGGAATATCCTGTTTCACATAAGGAATTTCAGGTAGAAGAACTTATGAATGACTGCAGATGAACTCAGATAGAGTAAACTCTATGTTCTTGCAGGCGCCACACCTATAGATTTAACCAACCACATATTAAAACACTTAGGAAAAAATCTGCATGCTGATCATATATGTCAATAGTTCGCCATTTGCCTAGCATGATCATGGTTCTGGGTTTGAAAACCAGAACCACAAAAAGAATATACTTGTACCGAGTATGTAAACATCGTCTTTGTCATTATCTTTGAAAGAGTGAAACACAGCAACTCTTTACATAGCATTCCCATTGTATTTGATCTTAAAAGAAATATAGACTTAATCTAAGCTCTAGCTTAAATTGCGGGTCAAAACATGACTGACCGTGAACAATTTAAAATTACTGACAGTTTTCTGAACATGTGACAACCAGATTCCAATTAAAAACAAAATGCATAATGCATCTGAGATATTTCCATCAGATCTTGCATATATTACATCATGAGATTTCCCTGAAGTCTTGGTTTTGAACACATAACACATACAGCTGGTCCTACATGTGTGGTCACCCCACACAATACCAAGGACCACTGCTAAAAATACCACAGCTCAGATTTAAGTCAATTGTGTGTACATGTATCCTATTATGGCTTGATTTCCGAAAACAGTGATTTTTAATAATTTCCTCAACATGAATGTCCCTTAGTATTGTATTGTACTAGAATGTTCAATTACAAAACTGCTGTTTGAGTTGCTAACTTGACTTTCAGAAAAAAAAAAAATTATCAAGTGAATTTGAGTTGAGGTCTAGAGAATTCTCATCAGTTTCTAAAATGATGCTAAACAAAGTAATCCACACTGTCAGTCAACTTAGGGAGTACTGCAGATTAGCCCATCTTCGGAAAAATACACAAAAACATGAAGGTTTGTTTAAAGTTCGGTGTTTGTATCTCAACATTAGGATTAAAAAATGTACTCACGCATGGTGTGGATAAGAAATACAAACTGTGTTCAGACTTTCATTGAAGCAAGATTTGAAGTATATCTTGAATCATGATTAGGCCTGATGAGATCAAAAAAGTATAAACAGTGGTAAAATTCAAAGGCCAGGAGGTATGACCAACAGAGGTTCAGAATTGCATTGCTCTCTGGTGAAAACTGGCTTGTAACTAAAGATCTTGAGGTCAATTTACACCCCCAAAACACTAAGTGGCAAACTCTGCTTTATGTGAAAAAGTGCATGCTAGGGTAAGAAGAGACATACCTTCTATGCATCCGTGTATAAAGTATTTGTTGTTGTTTAATTTTAAAATAATTATTTCTTTTGACATTGTCTTTCCACTTCAAAAGAAATTTCAAAACATCCATGTACATATTTACCACAATGTTAATTTTACTTTGTATAATTAGAAAATTTAGAACAGCCAATAAAATGGAAATGTGAGGCTTCTATTACACCTATACATACATACATATATATATATATATATATATATATATATATATATATATATATATCTTCAAATATCTTCACTCTCGTGTACCTTTCGAAATGGTAAATTGCTCATTACTATGTTGTCTATGTAAACAGTAAGGGAAATTTCACCATCTTCACTAAAGGTTTATCAAGGGAATAACTAGCATAATTGTTGTGGGCAGAAAAGTAAATAGAAAGAAAAATGGAAGAAGAATAGAAACATCAGGAAGGCATAAACTGGCACTAAGTTACTCCCTCTACAGCCATTTGCCAAATATCTGTTTGCAAACATGTTAGACCCAGTGCTTGGCATTATCAAAGACCACAGCTTCCTAAGAAGACACAGGGAAGAAATTATCAGGAAGCTGACGATACAGAGGAGGAAGGCTTTACCTACACTATGTACAAAGGAATTAAGAAAGATGAGGTGATAAGACAGCTTTTTCACTAAGAGAGGATTCATCAGAGAATCAAGTCAAAGGATCTGGGCATGTGAAAGATGTAGGAGATGTAGGTTGGGAGCTGGTATGACAAAGATTAGGATACTTCAAGTAGAAACATGAAAAAGCTGAAACTAGGCATGTGTCTAGAAACATTGGCAACAAACAAGATGGGACAAAAGGATCTTGTAGAATATCCAGTGTAAATAGTAGTGATATCACTGGGACATCACTGGGTCATCGTGTATGACCTCCCCCCCGGGGGTGCTTTCCTAATAGTTATTAATGTGTTTTACAGTTTTATCATTTATAATGTATATTTCTGTAATTCGGGAAAATAAGTAATTTCAAAGCTGGGCAGTTACATAAGCAGGAATAAGCAATCATCCAGAAGGCAGTGTTGGGACACCTTATTTTGCACTCTAGACTGTGTGGGGGGGGGGAATGAAAACTTTCCAAAGATTGCTTTGACTCTGTTATCTTCTTGTCTGCTGAATGCCAGAAGTAGCCAGGGTAACAGGTACACAGTGAGCCAGTGTGCAGGCCTAGCTCTATCTCTGGTCTCTTTGATTTCTGGACCCAATACAAAATGCTGTCCTTTCTTTTAACAGGGTCTTCTTTGATACCACAGTTTCTTTGATATAAGGACTGTTTGAGAAGTAGATCTTTTTTAGCTTTGTAGAGAATTAATTGGCCAAACAACCTCAAAGCTGGTTTAATGGGGAGAAGGGAAAGAATAAATTATACTAGATGGTATTCTTTGAGTCATTTGGGTGTAAAATACACTCTGGATATTAAGGTAATATTGGGGGCATTCAATTGTCTCTATTTGATAGTGGTACATTAGACATTAAGTAGAAAGATTTTTAAAGATCAGGGCATCATAACGTTTCTGAGTTCTCATTTCTTCATTTAATGTCTCCCTCACCTGATGGATAGGATACAATATAACACATACCCAAACATTTTACCCAAATATTTTAGAAATAGCTATGTCTCACACCAAAGGAACAACATCAGAGGGGCCTTGGAAGATGGCAGAAGTTAGGAAATGGTTTTCAAATCAAGTAAAATGTGAATCACTTTAAAGTATAGATAAGCCTTGGATGGTGTGTTAGCTTTGCCTTCTGATCACAAATTATCAAGTTACAATGAGGAGACTGCTTAGCTTTGAAGGTTTCAGAGGTGATGCTGCAATTCTGAGCATGGGTACCATAGAACAGCAAGACAAAAGTCTATGCTGAAGTACACATGCTCTCATTGTAGATGGCATGCAAAGAAAGGAAGAGGAAGAGAGATGATCTCTCCTGTCTTCTCCTAAGGCACACAACTGATGACCTGAAGACCTCTCATTAGGTCCCACTTTCTATGGGTTCTACTATCTTCTAGTAGAACCACAATGAGGACAAAATCTTTATCACACAGTCTTTAAGGGGGACACTCAATATCTGAACTCTAGAAGGCAGTCACAATGTATATGGAGAATACAGTTGTTTTTGGCACAGAAGAAAATAAGAGAAAAAAAGGCAGAGAGAGGATAAATGGCAAATATTTAAGGATCCCCAATGATAGCACTTGGTACATGGAAAGCTTTTAGTTCTTTGGGATGTTGTAGGATGTAGGATAAAGATTGCACTTTGATATTTGAATTACAAGCTTCTACATGAGATACCCTCACTCTATACAAGTGGTTCTCAATGATTTCTTTTTAATGATGTTACCCTTTAATTCAGTTTCTCTTGTTGTGGTGACTCCCAAACACTTATTTTTGTTGTTACTTTATGACTGTCATTTTGCTACTGTCATGAGTCATTAAATAAATATCTGGTATACAGGATATCTGATATGAAACTGCTATGAAAAGATCACTCAACCCTCAAAGGGATCGAGATAAACAGTTTGTGAACCACTACTACTCAATTCATATTGGTAAAGGACCTTAACTTTCCTCTTCCAAAGAGCAGCACCATGGGTGCTGATGATGGCATGCAGAAGAAGGCATTTGGACAAGTTTATTAAGCTAAATTCATTTATTGACTGAGACTTAAGTATTGTAAACTCATCTGGTGAACTCTTCAGCAACTATTCTTTAATTCTTGGTGCTTGCAAATGTCATTGCTCATGTTAGAGATATTGAATCCACAGTTAAGGAAACAAGACTTAAGAACTGTGTAATTAACCTCTTCCTTTCCAAGAGAGCCTACCAGAATGTTTTAACAAGAGATGGAAATGTTTTCCTTCTGCATGCTTTTGTCTGGCATTGATTTTCTTTGAAGCTGCTTCTCCCTGTGGTGACATGATATACATTTTATGAATTTTTTTCATTTTTTTTTTACTATTTTCACTTATAACTACAGTATAGATGTTTCTGGAACATCACAGTAGGATAGCCTCATAGTTTATGATTTGCTGATGATTTATTCACTGTTTAAGACACTTCAACCGCATTGACACAAGGATAGGATGGGATCCCAGGTGTGTGAGACAGTACCACTAAAACATTGCCAGCCTTCAACAGCTAGGAGTTTTTCCAAGTCCCTGAATCCTGAGAAAAATCTCTATTAGTTCCGCTGTAGCAGGAGGAGCACTTGAAGCAGAACTGACTATCTTGCCCTGCTTCACCTTCTTTTCCCCTACAGGAGTGTGACTGGCTAGAGGGTGTGGGGTAAGCCAGCATAAGTCTTTCCCTTTTTACTGAACCGAGGCCACCAATGGATTGAGATGGAAAAGCCACAACTCTGTAATCCTTTACAAACATATCTCTGCTTCCTCCCTTTCCACTCTATTGCCCTCTCTTCCATGTTAAGGACATCCACCCCTGTTTTTCCCTTTCACCATTTATAGCAACCAAGTCCTACTCTCCTGCTCTGTAGCGTCCATCCCCATATTTGAATATGTGGTACTAAACCAATTTTCAGTCTCTTGACACTTTGACCTAGCTTTTCAATCTACCGTCAGGAAAGCATTAGGAAAGAAACATAAATATCTTATGATGAATGAAACTCTTTCGACATAAAAACTGCTCTTTAGAACCCTGTTGCCTTGAAAGGGGAAACAGAGTTAATTTTTTTTCTCCTCGTTTCAGTTTAGGGAACTGATTCCAGCTCCAAATGTGTTTCAGATTTTCTTAGAGTAGTAGTTCTCAACCTTCCTAATGCTGCGACACTTCAATACAATTCCTCATTTTGTGGTGACGCTCCATCTATAATTCTATAATAAATATTTTTGGTTGCTACTTCAAACTGTAATTTTGCTACTTTTATGAATTATAATGTAAATATCTGGTATGTAGCATATCTGATATATAACCCCCAAAGAGGTCACAACTCACAGGTTGAGAGCCACTGCCTTAGAGCCAGAGTTGAATACCACATCACAGAAGTCAGTTTGTTCATTCCTGTGTCTCTGTAAACTGAACACTGACACCATTACTCAAGAGATATCAAATTGGAGGTGATTGCCCTTGTTCTCTTCCATGCATGTTTGCTGAGAGGCCCAGAGTAGCATTAACCTACTATCTTTGGAGAACTAGAATGATTGAATTGTGAGCTGATGCATTCATTCCAGCTTGCTCTGTTTTTCACAAAACTATGACCATTTTGATTTGTTCATGTCTCTTTGACTTTCTTCTGTTCTGGTGATTGTCATAGTGCTTGGTAAACAAAAGATGTATTTGAAAGTGATGTGGAATAGGATTTATCCCCTGGACCCATGTAGTATTAACAGGTAACTCAGTCCTGAAAGTTGTCCTCTAATCTACAGATGGATATCTAGGTACTTTCCACTTATTATCTATTAGAAAAATTCTGTTATATATACACATATGTCTATAAAGTTTTATGTGGCTAAGATAAACTTGTTCTCAAACAGTACCTGCCTACAGGAAGAATCTCATGTTCATTCCTCTCTACCAAGGAAGTATGCCTAAAGTGTGCCTTCCTCTCACAGTCCCAGAAGGCATTAATCTTGACTTTATATTTCTGTCCATAGCATATGAGATTTCAAATTTGTTTATGTAAACCATCCAATCTGTGGATCCTTATTAAAACAGTCAAGAAAACTAATTTAGACTCAGCCTTTCTCCAGTACTCCTTCCTCTTTGCCTTTCTCTATCACCTTTAGTAGCTTGTTCTAAATGTATTTTATGAGGTGCACAGCCCTAGGGCAGTGCCTGAAATATGCAGAAGTAAAAAGCCCAGTCCTTCTTGCTGGAGAAATTTCTGGTTGAGATGGAGCCAAAGGAGAGAATCCTAGAAAATACACAGTAACAACACAAGACAGTATCTAACAAAGTAAATGAAGTCTAACTCCTTCAGTACCCCTGGAAGCCAAGTGGTTCAGAAGTAGCCCTTTTTTGGCAGATTTTCCCACATATATTTTGGGATACAATTTGATTCACATATTAGAAAACTATCCCACTTGTAACAAAGAGGTTAATTATTTATAGGATATTCACAGCTTTGGGTAACCATTTAATCTTCATATACAGAGAGAAAGAAGAATCCCCTCTTTCCCTCTGGTTGCTATGATGATCCTGGCAGTTCTTGGAGTTCTGATTTGAAAATGTCTCAGGTGTTTACTCTACTCCATTATCAGGGCTGCAAAAAGTGGGGAAAGAATCTCAGAGACGAGAGATTTTTGAAGCAGCAGCATTAGCAGACAGAGAAATATTTCAAATACAGAGAGAAGCATGACCCAAAGTTAAAGATGTGGGGATCAACCTGGACTTGTCAGAGTTTGACTACTGTTTAATTTTCATAAAATAGGAAGAACATGAATTATTGAATAGACTTCATTATGTGCCAGTTACAGACTATAAAGCAGATTCATTTACATGAAAGCCCATGGCCTAGATGGCTACAAATATGTTTTAGATGTCTAAGTTGACAACAGATATAGGTTTAATGAGAAAATTTCATAAAAACAGATGCTCATGTGGTGCATTAGAGCTATTTCTGTCTGTAACTAAGCTGGATCTCCTGTTAGAACATTTCTAGTTGTTCATAGCTGGTGACTCAAAGAAAGAGACTGTTTTTCTCCTACAGCTTCCATAGCAGATCTCAGATGAGTTTACTACTGGCACCCTGTAATTCACTAGGCTAAGAAAGCATGGAATGATGCAATCTAATTGGCAGGCAAAACTCACTGCACAGGAGGAGCCTCTACTTCCTGTCACCTGGCAGAGAGTTGTTAGCTCCCCCCAAAACCAGACAGAATCAGTTTCTTATTGTGAAAAAAGCATTTCTGCTCAGAATGATGGATGATGCCTGGGGTCAACAAAAATAATGGTAAAGATAATAACAGAGTAATTCTACATTAAAATGAGCACACAGTAATTCTATGTACTGGAGAAACTACATATATTATTTTTCCATGAATTAATTTATTTATTCACTTTACATCCCAATTGCCACTCCCCTCTCCTTCCAGTCCCCGCTCCCCTTCTCCTCTGAGAAGGAAGGAACCCCTACCCCAGGTATGAACTCACGCTAGAATCTACAGACCCATATATTATTTTTTAAAAGAGATAAAATTTGCATGCATGACTATGTATAAAAAACCTTTTCTTTTCTTTACATTTGTTATTAAATGTTTATTACATTTATGTGCCTGAGTGTGTGTGTGTATGTGTGTGTGTGTGTGTGTGTTTGCATGTGTATGTGTGTGTGTGATGCTTATGAAGAGAAGAGAAAAATCTCAAAGAAATGCATTCTCTCCTTGTACCAAAAAGCAGATCCCAGGAATCAGACTAAGGTCTCCAGACTTGGTGGCATGTGCCTTTACTTCCTGAGTCATTTCTTGGGTGCAAGATTTCTTTTTTAAAAAAACAATGACATTCCTAAACACAGAAGCAACATGTCTTTTCCAAAGCATTCATAAGAACATTGTAGCCATGGTTACCTGGTAAGAACAGTATGAGATTGAGCCTGTTCACCACCCTATCATTCACAGGGGAGGAGCTCATGAGGCTCCACCTCTCACTGAATATCTACTGGCAGTTAATGGTTGCTGGGAGGGGCTGTCATCTTTCCTCAACAGTGTAGCCACCAACAAAGTTTCCCATGTTTCAAAAAATAATTGACCTGCTCATAATTGTATAAATAACCTTAGTTGAAGTCAGTGGGTCAGTGGACCCCTGCCCAATCTTCTCTCTCTCTCTCTCTCTCTCTCTCTCTCTCTCTCTCTCTCTCTCTC
>NW_021604665.1:14990170-15044753 GCF_004785775.1 Grammomys surdaster | reverse complement strand
CTCTCTCTCTCTCTCTCTCTCTCTCTCTCTCTCTCTCTCTCTCTCTCCTACCACACACACGCACACGCACACGCACACTCTTCTTTTAAGATGAAGAAGCTGGACAGTGGGCTGTAAACACGTGACTACCTGCATATAGAGTTTGGGGAGAACATTCCATTTTGCCCACACATTAAAAAATAAATATGAGTGTACTTTAAAGAAATCAGCTTTTAAGAAGGATGTGAAGATGGGGGAACATGTCATTGCTGGTGGGAGTGCAGACATGTACAAACCACTTTGGAAATTAATTTGGCCATTTCTCAGAAAACTGGGAACAGTTCTCCTTCAAGCTCCAGCTATACCATTCCTAAGCATATACCCAAAAGATGCTCCAACATCTCACAAGAACACTTACTCAACTATGTTCATAGTAACTTTATTCGTAATCGCTAGAAACTGGAAACAACCTAGATGTCGCTCAACTGAAGAATGGATCAAGAAAATGTGGTACATCTACACCAAGGAATACTATTCAGCTATTAAAACCAAAGACATCATGAATTTTGCAGGCAATTCGATGGAACTTGAGAATATCATCCTAATATTTGGTATCATCCTGGTATTGGTAACCCAGTCCCAAAAGGACATACTTGGTATGTACTCACTTATAAGTAGATATTAGCCATTAGGTAGTGTATACTCCACAGACCCAAAGAAGCTAAAAAGAAGGAAGGCCTAAGTGAGGAAACTAGAATATCACTTAGAAGGGGGAATAAAATAGTCATAAGAGGCAGATGTAGGGAGGGAACTGAGAGATAGGGAGGTGGGGAGAGAAATGGGGGTTTCTGGATCAAGTATGGGGAAAGAGAGAGGAGATGGCTAGATGGCCATGAAAATTAATGAAATCTGCAACTGATGGGGGGTAGGAGGTGGGGAGATCTCCAGGATGAAACAGAGACCTGGGATAAGGTTGGTCCCCAAGAATAAATGGAGGTGACCTAAACTGGGACTCATAACACTGGAGATATGGAGCCTGAAGAGAACACCTCCTGTAGACAGGCAGGAACTCCAGTAGAGCAATAGAGATACCAACCTACCCACAAACTTTCAACTCAAAGTTTATCCTGTCTATAGGAAATACAGGCATGAGGGATGGAGCAGAGACGGAGGGAATAGCCAAGAAATAACTATCCCAACTTGAGATCCATCCTATAGGCAAGCACCAATCCCTAACACTATTAAGGACACTCTGTTACACTTGCAGATAGGAGCATGTTGTCTCCTCTGAGAAGCTCCATCCAGCAGCTGGTTCAGACAGATACAGACACCCAGAGACAAACAGTGGATGGAGCATGGGGACTCTTATGAAAGAATAGGAGGAAAGATTCAGGGCCCCAAAGGGGATGGGAACTTCACAGGAAGTCCAACAGAGTCAACTAACCTGGACTCTTGGGGCTTTCAGAGTCTGAACCAACAATCAAAGAACATACACAGACCTTCCCACACATATGTACCAGATGTGCAGCTTGGCCTTTATGTGGGTCCCAAACAACTGGCAAGGGCTATCCCAAAGGCTGTTGCCTGGGGTCATAGCCATCCTTAATGAGATCCAATGCCCTCTCCTGGTGTGTCTGAAGACAGCAACAATGTACTCACATACATAAAAAAAAAGAAAAAGCTGTTGCCTGTACTTGGGCTGGGCTGTGTTCTAACTTGGCTGCCTTATCTGGCCTCAATGGGAAAGGAAGCACCTAGCCTCACAAAGACTTGAAGTGCCAGAATTGGGGGATACTCAGGAGGGGACCCATCCACTCAGAGGAGAAGAGGAGGTGGGTATGAGGGAAGGATTATGGGAGGAGGTGACCAGGCAGGGAGCAGTGAGTGGGATGATTAAAATGAATAATTAGTGAATAATTAAAGACTAAAATTTAACTTAAAAAAAGAAATTGACTTTATTGTTTATTTCCTTCCCACAGAAACATTTGATTCTCATGAAAAGCGTTCACAATTGTTTCTGTCATTTTATCCATGTGCGTATTGATCCCTGCAGGAGGGCGCCATCTGAGGATCTAGACAGCTTTTCACTGTGTGGGGGGTGGGTGCGGTGGAGGGGGGTGTCTATTTTAGATTGTTTATTTTTCTTTGAGCATCCAATCAAGAAATACCATAAGTGGGAGCACCAGCTAGCAAAGTGACAAGTTTAAATAAAATCATCCCCTATCTGGAGCTTCCTTCCCTTAGCATGTTTGTCTCACCAGCTTTGTTCTTTAATCAAGGCTAAATGAAAAGGACTGTGGAGTGAACCCAGCGAGCAACACTGGGAGACACAGGAAATCAAAGGACCGGACTCCCTCTAAAGTTTGGTGGATGGGCACAGCTTTTAGTGCCAAATGGGGGAAACAGTTCTTCAGTTATGAATCTGTCCGCTTGATTAAAAAATATGCTTTAATTAAGTCTTCTGCAAAGGAGACAGATGTTACTCTCGTGCTAAGAGATCAGCAGTAATATATAGGAAATGGTGGGAAAATAATGAATTCAAGTACAAAGCAAAATTGCTAACAGTGCTGTGAGTGGAGATTCAGGCAGCAATTGGTAGGAACAAAAGAACGGAAGATTTCCCTCCGTTCCCTCCCCTTCCCCTCCTCCTTTCCCTATATTCCTAGACGTTTAAATTTTAAGAAATGTGACAGAGTCTTAATAAGCTTCCTTATCTTCAATTCACTATGTATCATAGGCAGACTTTCAACTTGGAGTCTTGCTGCCACAGCCTCCTGAATCATAAAGATTATGGGTGTTGGCCATCACACTCATTGTATTAGGTACAGACCATTGGGGATTTTTATTTTAATTGTCAACAAACCAGATTTAGTTTTTAAGAAGTACCTACCCATCAAATGTAGTGTCTGTTCTCTTAGCAAATGAAAGTTCATAGTCAACTTCTTATACTCGTTGGAAAATTTTAAAATCTTAACTTAAAACATTTTTCACTGTATCTCTCTCTGCAGTCCAGGCTCTGTGAACAGAATATCCACATTATCAAATTTGAGGAAGACTCTGATTGCCTTCAAGCTTGCTGGAGCAGTAAGAAAGACAAATTGTGTCCAGAATGATAGTAGGATAAATGCCAAACAACTAAGTCATCAAACTATTATTTTTAACTCACACATACATTGTTCCCTCTTGAAAAGTAAAATCTCTTCATCATTTTCCTTCCCCAGAGAGAGTACATTTTCCTCTCCCAGAAATGGGTTCTGTATCAATTCTAGATATTCCAGTGTGGACAATCACTGCCTCCAATGTTGGGTGGGCTCAGTCTCCGGAAGCTTGTCCCTGCCTCTGAGCAGTGACCCTACACAATCTCGCCAAGCTTTTCTGGTCTGCAGGACATGTGAAGACCTAACGCTGGAGTGAATTCCCATCAGTTACATAGAATTTATTTGTACTGGGTCCTGGAGATGTAGGAATGCAAGAGATAAAGTCCTTTCCGTTCTGCAGAAAGTTTAATTAAGAATAAAAATAATTCAGCTTTGCTGGTGTGTTTCTTTGGTTTATAGTACTTATTATTTCATTGTCTACTACCAGGAAAAATGGGCAACTTTATTAATTTACAAAGCTAGCAGACAGCACGCTATATCTCATTCTGACATTTCATCCATACATGTCAGTGTAGGGGGGTTTTTTGGTTTTTTTGTTTTTTTTGATTGATTCCTCTAATTGCCTTTCTTCCTCTTGTACTTCTCTTCTGGTTCCATACTTACCTTCAAATAATCCACTTTCTTTTGTGTTTCATTATCATTTTTCTTTCTTTCATTCTCCCTCTGTTGAGTTCTTCACCTTTCATGGAATATGTGTGTGTGTGTGTGTGTGTGTGTGTGTGTATGTGTTTGTGTGTGTAATATTATGTGACTATATTATGTTAAATATATAGTCATATATATCCTGTGTATGATTGAAAATGAGAGTTATTTGCCTTTCTGAATCAAGCCTTTTCGCTTCTCCTTAACCTTAAATAAAATATGAAATCCCATTTTGTATATCTACCACATTTTCTTTATCCACTCATTTTTTAATGGACATCGAGTGTGTTTTCATTTTCTGGCTACTGTGAGTGCTGTGATAATAAACATGGCTGTGCAAATATCTCTGCAGTACATCAACAAGTAGTTGTTAATGTATATGCAGGAGTGGCACTGCTTGCTCCTGTGATAGCTGTAGTTTTCCCAGCCTCCTCCACTTCGAATTCCATGGTGATTACAATAGCTTACATTCCCAATAGTAAATATAAGGGTTCCTATTTCCCTTTTCTATGCCAACCTGTATTGTCTTTTGTGAAAACTGAACTTTGAACTTAGAGGATATTAAACAAGATAATACAGATGGAAAAATCTTATGGTTTGAAAGCCAGGATTTAAAGCAGGTGTTCTTGGGTACAAAGTATTTGCAATAAGAAAACTGAAGCTGATTATGGTATAGGTCAGGGATGGGAGGTGCAGTTGATCTGTTCCCAAGATCATGTCAAGTCATGGTCCCCACCCCCACCCCTTGGGGCTAGCTCCGGTTATAGGCTGTGTAAGGAGATGTATTCCTCTCCTCTGGGTAGGACTCCTCTCACAGTAACTTTGCTCCATGCCTCCTTAAGGTACTAGACTAACCTTTCTGAGAACCCAGATGTGTCCTTATTCTCTCTCCCATCCTTTTCGGAGTGTCAAATCTACATTGCAGTCTGCAAGTCTCTCTCTACTCTTTCCTTTAACCTTTTCAGGCACTTCACCCATAAATCTCTTGCTTGATTAACCCTGTATTGATGTCTGGCTTTTGGATGGCAGAAGCCAACATATTCAGGAAGGTAATGTCACCTGAGAACTTTCATGCAGCTGGCCCTTGCCACAGCAGACACCCTGATCCATCTTGCTGTATACCCAATATAATATTTGGTCCATTAAACCTCAGTTCTTCCATGAACCCATTCAGAGACAGTCCTGAGTGGAGATGATTACACTGTAGGCAGAGGAAAGATACAGCTGAGCCGGCAGCAGCTGTTTGCAGAAGGAGATAAAACCAGAACCCTGGGGAAAGCCTGGACTAGAAAAGTTACACAGATGTTGAACTAAGCTTGTGTTTTAAGCATTTCCCTATCGTGTCCCATGTCCTGAATCAGTAGAATAAGGGTGCCAAACATCAAGGTGTCTGTCACATGGAAGGACTAGGGATGAGAAATCAAGAACATTAGACTGAAAGATGACAATAACAGGGACCAAGAGCTCTCTCGTAAGTTGATGACTTATGCAAAGCAAGGTTATTAAGAAGAATAGCATCTTATATACCATTAGCCAGGGAATGGTGGTGGGGGTTAGGGGACAACTGCCAAGGTCAGCAGAGAGCTATGTCAGACAATGTTGGCAAAGAGGACACAGGATGCCTCAGACACAGCTGGTTTAGGACTGATAATCACAGTCCAAGGGGAAAAGGCAGGTCCCCAGAAATCACAACGTTGACTCCTACAAAGTACCAGTTTCAGCATCACACAGACCTTGACAAGTCTGTTCCTGGACAAGGACACAGAACTAAAGTTCCTTTTGTCCTTTCATGGGGGCTTCTGAACATCTTAGGTTGGTCTGGCTTCTCGAAGTCCTGTTCTTCTCTGTGAGCAAAATAAAAGTGTGGTGGGGCCAGCATTAGTGGCAAAGGACCTAGATTCAAGGTCAGAGTCTGCTATTTATTAGTGATACGAAAGAAGATAATTGAAGTGAAGGAATTAAGCACTTAAGGACTAGGGATCCGAAAGGCATTTGTGACAAAGAGCTCACTATGTGACAAAGCTCTGGATTGGGTAGGATGGTCATTCCTATGGGAATCCCAAAGGCTCTGGTGGCTGAAGCACAGGCTGAACAGTTCCGAGCAGCTAAGGTAAGAATAGAAAGGGGGCAGGACAAGCATACATAGGGACTGGAGCATGTGTATTTCACATTACACTGAAATACAGGTGTGATTTGTATTCTGGCATTGTAACAATTCCAGATAATTACAGTCAGGTGTGAAGGAATAAACCAAAAAGCTCTTAGTCACCACTTACTTATACAGGTTATTTAGGCTTAAGTGAAAGTGGCTAGGAAAGATGAGTATGGGCACTGGGATACCATTTAAAAAGCAATGACAAAGAAAGATGTTGATATCACTTTGAATAAAAGGAAGCGACAGGAAGAAATCCTGTATTGACTTAGGTGTTGGTGTCCGGTTGGGTACAGGACCAGCAAGACAATTTTCTAGATTTATAATGAGGGCAAGACTTGTTGCACTGAATATTGTGCTGTGCCTTCAATAATACATCAAATACTGCTCTATAAAGAGTAGATTCAGGCATAAGAAGCTAGAGGCTTGCATCCCACACACCCTGGAAGGATGAGAAATTGTAATTTAGCTCACCTAACAGAGCTGGCAGAGAAGGAGGGAGCAGGTGTGTGCCCCTGAGCAGAAGTGATATTTTGGCACAGGAAGACTTTAAACTGGGGCTCCAGATCCATCTTGCTGACCTTGGACAATATGTTCTCCTAAGCAGAGGGGAAGAAATAAGGTCATTGGATAAAGGCCAGAGATGATGTAACAAAAAAATCTCTGCCGATACCACTTTCCACTCTTGCTGACAATGATCAGAAAGCAAATTAGAAAAGCAGAGGAGTATTTCTATTTTATCACAGTCTTAAGAAGAAAACGAGGCTTAGCCACAAGCCTATATCGTATCTTGCAAAGGCCTACTATGTGATGCAGTTACTGTTGATTTAGAGAGCTGAGCATTTCTTGGGAGACAAACATTAATCTAATCTTCACGGAAATAATTGGACACTGATTGGTCCTAGAAAGAGAAGCTATATCACTCAGTGACCATATCTAAGGGAGTTCTTGACTTGATAAGATCAGAAATTAGAGCCCTGAAGTTGTCACTGACTTGATGGGAGGTTAGAGAGTACCTTAGGGGAAAAGGTTTGAGCAGGGGAGAACTACCTAAGACCACATGGAATGCTTTCTTAGGATTTGCTTTTCTAATGTGTTTCCTGTGGCTGAATGTGATGCTTTCAGTGTAAAGCTGACCCAGTGAGAGTTGAATAGAACCACAGTGAGCTGTAAGTGAATGACAATGTAAGGTCAAGCCTTTGTGTTCTGCCAGATGTCTGTTTCACCGAGTGTGCCCATGCTAGCCTTGAACTTGAAGTCCTCTTGACTTATCCTTCTGAGCCTGGGAGTTTAGGTATACATTTTGATGCTCTGCTGCTTACTATCTTAAAAGGACACAGTGGGACTTATGCAAATATTAGCAGCAAATATAAGCATTATGTAGCCTAGGGTAAGCAATTTTGAGAGGAAGACCATGGCTGCCTCTGCATTGATGAATATCAGGCTCCTAGCAGATTTTGGAGCTATAGTTGGCATTTTAAAAAATGATAGTAAATATTGCTGAGATGAATTGAATGGAAAAGCTTTTCTTTAGGCTCAGGTATTTTTACAACTGGTCATGCACTTCACATCGATATTTGGAGACCGAGCTGGACAAAGTATGTCACTGTGGGGTGGGCCTTGAGATATAGCCTCATATCACTTCTAGTTCACTCTCTGCTTTGTGGTTGTAGGTGTTGTGAGCTCTCAGCTTCCTGGTCCTGACCTGCCACTTCCTGATGTGCCTCCCCACCATGATCATCTGTCCAGAACTGTAAGCGCAAATAAGCTCTTCCTTATGTAAGTTGCTCATGGTGGTAGTATTTTATCACAACAGTAGCAGAGTACCTGATACAATTGGTATTTTGAATTTTCATTGCTGCATGACCACTTATGAGATTAGCTTGGAAATACACCTCAGCTTACTTGAAAGTCACTTCTCAAATCTGTTCACTTTGTAAGGCTATAAACAGCAGATATTCTCATCATGAATTATTCATTCAGTATATCTTTATAGGTCTTGACATACTATACATAGTACACAGGCATGTGGATATAATGTAACAACTAAAATAGAATATAGATGACTACAATAAAGCCAGGAGATTTTTTTTCCTTAAAAAGAAATCAGAATATAGAAGTGGCGGGGGGGGGGGGGGGGGGATGTACCTGTGTACATGCTTAGGCCAGAGGGCAATGTTGGGTGTCTTTGTTGATTGCTCCCATTGAGATAGGATCTCTCACTTAAATCTAGAGCTCTCTAATTGGCTATACTGCCTGGCTTCTATGAAGATATTGGAAATATAAACTCAAATACTTTCCCACTGAGCCAGCCCCCTCGGAAGAGAATTTTTAAAATTACACATAGTTTTAGCTTTGTGTGTCTCTGGTATGCCTGAATTTAGGTTACTATGGCTTAATTAAATAACATGAATCATTTAGCAGCATTGCTCCAATTCCAGTTATCACAGTATGGCTGGTTTTAGCCTCATTGTAGCTCTTCAGTCCTCAACACACACACACACACACACACACACACACACACACACACACACATCACACACTGAACATAAAATATAACCAAAGAAAATAATATCACTTTCTCAAAGTCTATAGGCCTTTTGTCATCATTGAAAGCTGTCCTGGAGTATCTGATGTTCTATTTCTCTGGGGATTTTTTTTTTGTTTGGTTGTTTGTTTGGTTGTTTGTTTTGGTTTGTTGTTGTTGTTGTTGCATTGTTTGTTTTGTTTCATTTGGAAGACAATAAAGGATGTTGCCAAGGACCACCCTCAGCTTAGAGAGAGGTTCTGCGGAAAGGGTGTTTTAAAGTGGCGAAAGAAATGACCTAAAGTCAAACCATATGGTACAACTGATAATGGCCTATGTTATACTCAACACAGCTTTCCAGATAGCTCTCTACTTGAGACAGTTTTCTCTAGCAATTCTAAAAAAAAAATTCTCTCTGGATAGCTCATCTCTTGCTGTAGTACTGAAAGAAGTACTGTGAAGGAAAACCCTCACTCAAGTCATGGGAGATTTCGGCCATTCCAGAAACCTGCAAAAGACCGGAACTTGCTGCAAACTGCAAAAGGCTTTATTTCGGGATATCAGCCAGCTGAGGTCTAGTCTCACAAGAGAAGTGTCGACCTCAAGGCCAGAGAGAGAAGGGTATTTAAAGGAGAAAACCACAAACCAGGGGGTGAGGAGGAACCATAAGAACATCAGCAGACAGTATCATAAAAACAGTAGAAGGTCCCTAGTCCATTCGATCATGTAGGAAACACACCCTGTATACTTATTTCTTCAAGAATTTAATCTTGTTTAATCATCTATCATGTGGCCAGCCAGTCCTTGGAACCCAGAGCCCAGAGCCTAAGAACTAGATTAGCTGCATTCTTGGTTCCGCCCTTTTGTGGTCAGCTAAGTTCCCAGAACACAGATGGCCTGGCTCCAGCCTCTATATGCTAGGGGGTCTCAAAAGAGGATTATTCTTTTCAGTACAACCAATTTAAACTTATCTCAATAAATGAGACTCAGACAATGATTATTTTATTTTTCCTTGACAATTACTAGGGAATCACCCGTAATTTACTCTTCTAACTGCTGGCCTGGCTACTTCCCCAATGGTGTACCACAGATTCTTAGTATTTCTACTGGCCATGTGCTTGTGGCTCCTCTCTCCTTTTGACAGTTTCCTCCTCTGTCACCTTCTCTCTTCCTTCTCCCACAACCAGGTCACTCTGATCCAACCTACCTCTAATTCCTCCAATAAATGGCTGGGACCAATTTTATTTAATCAATAGTTTTAAATCAAGGAACAAGATTTGCACAACAAAAGCCTAAATATGTGAGAATATAGTCTCACTTAGATCTTTGGGTACAATATTATACTTTGGGTACAGAATTATACTTGCAAGACCAAAGCCCAGTTTTTTATTTACATATCAATTCAGTCATTACCCTAGGTTCACTTTTGATTATCCTATGAATCAACATCCTGTGACCCCAACCCTCTTAGAAAGAGACAAGTATATTTGTTAACCTTGCAAAATAATTCAGAGATCTGCTTACTTTTGTTAAGCACAGACAATAGGCTAGCTGGGTGGGACCCTGCCCTAAAATTACCATTCCTATCACAATTGGGCCTAGACTTACACTTCCTCTGTCCTAGGTTAACTTTAAACTCAGGAATTTGCCTACCTTTGTAAGCACAAACAAAACACTTAAGTACCTGGTATCATGTTCTGAGATCACCACACCCTAAATATGTTTATCTCCTTCCTTAGAATCTTTCTGATAAGCTGCCTTATAGTGCCATTGTCTCTGTTCTTTTATATCTGTGAAGCTTCTTATACAATTCATATTGCATCCTTATATTTTGCATAGTTGTGAAATTATATATTTTTGAACTCATGTTCTCAGAGTTCTTTCTCACAGACTTAAGGACTGCCCTGAAAAACTGTCTCAGTGTTTGCCATTTTGCTGAGACATTAGCCACACCCTTGCCACCTGGAAAGGTGATGTCTGTGATTATCATGGAGTCATTAACCTTAGCAGAGAGGACATGACTCAAAGTAGGAACATGAAAATATGTACATTATTATAAAGAACTCTGTTCCAGTGGCAGGAATCATGTCATGCTGTTTCTACCATAGCCAAGCTAGACAGGGTAGCATGTAGCTACATTGCCTCTCTATCTTCAAGTGGTAAACCCATACAAGAATCAGATGGTTGATTTCATGGGGAGTCACCAGCAGAAATGGAAATGCATGAAAGTCATAGTACTGGATGTTAGACTTCAGCATGTAGCTTAGAACAGACAACACCAGACCAAACAGTTCCAAAGGGGAGGGAGTTTATTCAGGGCAGAGGCCAAAAGTGCAGAGAAAAACGGTAGAAGATGGTGGAGAAAGAGGAGAGAGAGAAAAGAGAAGTGGAGGCCAGCCATGACCATATGGAGAGTGGGGGAAGGGTAGGTGGAAGGGAGAAAGGACAGAGAGAAGCTAGAGGCAAGAGAATAAGAGAGAGAGGAGGAGGCAAGCAGCCCCTTTTATAGTGGGCAGGCCTACCTGGCTATTGCCAGGTAACTGTGGGGAGGAGCATACCTGGGTGTTGCCAGATAACTGTGGAGGTGGAGTTTAGACAGAATAATAACACTGGAAGTAGAAATAAAAATACTGAAGTAAAAAGAAAAAAATAAATAGAAATGCAGCTACTGAAGACCCCCACAGAGGGGAGACCCTCACTCAAGTCTCGGGATGTCTCAGCCACCCAGTAATTCACTCAAGACACTGAAAACTGGAGCAACAACCGAGGTTTAATCGGGAAATGGACAGCTAGCTGTTGGTCAATTCGTATGCCCACGCAGGAGCTGAATTGACAAAGATAGCCAGTTTGAGAGGGGTTTTTAAAGGGACAAATAACAAGCTAAGGAATGGGGAGGGGGATGCGGAGTGCTAAAGTGGCATAACATAAAAATAGCGGAACATTCCAAAGGAACCCAACCTACGTGAGTCAGGGTCATGTGAAAACTCTCTGTATGCTATTCTTTCTCAAGAATGTGGTCCTGCCCTGTCACTGCAGCCTTGCCATGTCACTGCGGTTACCAGCTTGGTTACCAGCTTCCTGGTTCGACCTAGCTCACTTGCATTCTAGCCAGTTCCCGTAACTAGCCTGTCCACATTCTTAGCTTGGTTCAGAGAAAATTTTCCATGCCCTTTTAAAGAAAAACCCAAGGAAGAATCTATAGATAATTTTATAAAATGATCTTCATAATTTTTCACTCTACACTACAAAAGATGTAGGAAGCTATAGAAGCTTTCATTATAGGCAAGTGTGTGGATTTCAGGGCCCTACGGGCAGACGAATAATAACAACTTCCTAAATGAGGGAGAGTATTATATAGACTAAAACAACAGATACCCTAATGAAAGTAAGGTAAACAAACAAATAAAATTCAAAACTTCACATGAAAAGACTTTTTAAAAGTATTCTACCAGAAAGGGCTAGAGAGATGCCTCAGCAGTAAGCACATATGGCTGTTGCAGAGGACCTGGGTTCATATCTCAGCACCTGTAAGGAGCAGGCCCTTAAACAGGACCAACTCCATTTTGTAATAGGAAACTTGTAAAGACATGTCTGGTACTTGTAAAGACAAGTCTGGAAGAAAAAGTTGTGCTGTGATAACCAGCTGTGAGGAGATCACAGGCGATAACCAGACACGAGTGGTTATCTGCCCTGCACGTCAGGAGTAACACCAAATCCAACATAAAAGAGGAGCCTAATCGGAGCACTTCATCACACTTGTAGCCATGACTGGTCAATGTGATCCTCCGGACAAAGCCTCCTCAGCACCCGGTCATCAAAGAGTTAACCAAGAGACCAATGCCTCCAGCTTCTTCATGGTCAAGCACCCTCTGAGATCAAATTAGCAATTCAACTTTCTGGAAGCCAGCAGCCTGACCCTGCCTTCCTGAACTCTGGACCTGTAACCCAAAACCATCAAAAGGACTCAGGTCACATAATCTATGAATGAATGATGTATTTATTGCTATGCTTATTTCTTTGGTAATTAGCAACTTATTACTTGTATTCATTGTGCATATTGTTAGAGGCAAAGCATAGGAAATGTGGCAATATCTTGTTGGATCAATAGCCTTAGCATTGGTGATAATATATTGCTTGCTGTGCATTATTAATTTAAAAAAGTAACTGAATCCCAAAACCTCTGTCTTTGGCATCTCTCTCTTCCCTCTCGAGGAGCTGATGATCTCACAGTCAAATTCAGTATATGACCCCTGAGTGGAGCAGGATCTGTCGATCCTCTCCCCTTGGGGGATTCTAACCCCTTATCAATAGCCTGCTTGTAACAGATAAGAGTCTCTGCTCTCAACAGACAACCACCTATAACTACAGCTTTGAAACACCTTCTTCAGGTCTTCTCTGGCATTCATATGAACTTGCACAGATCCACCCATAGACACATAATTAACAATAAAATAAAATCTAAAACAATATATCACACAATATATTTAGTAGCTGATCCAAGAAAAGGCATATAAATATTCTACAAGCTATGTAGAAGATACATTATAAACCTAAATATATCAAATACTAACTTAAAATGTCAGCTGATATATCTTCCAAAGAATTAAGATACTTTAATTCTTTAGATAACCATGAAAGAAATGGATGTTCCTGTTTCTGTTTTAAATTTTCTTACCTGGCTCAACCAACAATAAGCATTTAACATTCTCTAAAGCACTTTAAAAGTCATACATAAACTATCTATGATTTTTACAATTGATTGATGGTATGGCTTTAGCTTGATCTATTTTCTATTAGAAATCTCTATGGTATTGTGCATAGGTAGGACTACCTGTGCTGTTGTTGTATGCACATACACATATGAATGTGTATTCATATGTGTGTGTTCACATGAATGTTGTATGCACATGAGTACAGAACAGAGATTGACATTGAATATCTTCCTGGATCACTCACCACTTTATTTTTTGAAACACATTCTCCCACAAAACCTGAAGCTCACTAATCTGGCTAGACTGACTGGGCATGGAGCTCCAGAGATTTCTCTGTCTCTATACTCCCAGGGCATGCTGGGATTATACATGCTTGGCTTTTAATGTGCTGTGTGTCTGGACTTAATGTGGGTTCTGATGAATCCAACTGAGATCCTTAAGCTTGGACAGCAAGCACTTTAGAAACTGAGCCATCTTTTTAGCCTTGCTGTTTGCTTTTGTAGCCATGTTCATCATAGATAAAAAAAAAAATGCACTAATGCTGAACATGTACCTTGAATTGTGGATGCAAAGCATGTTTTGTGTAACAGCACACACACACACACACACAAAAATGGTATGCATGCCAAAAGTGTCCATTGTGGCAAACCCCATCCCCATTGACAAGTCAGAGTTTGCCTTTTAACATTGTAGAATGATTTCTTAACTTTATGGCAACATGAATGTTCATTAGGATACCCTACTATGTCTTCACTCAACATAATATTCACATAGTAATTAAAGTTGTTTTCTCAGGTAACAGTTCACTGATTTTTCACAACTATAAAGAATTCCATTGTACAAATATGTCTCAACTTGAAAAATCCATTGTTTTACTGTTGATGAACATGTGTGTTGGTCTAAGTAATGCTTCAATAAATATTCTAGCGTATATGTTTGGTGTACACATCCACAGTTTGCATTCAGTGTGCACATAACAGTAGAAAATGCTGGGCATAGGTTTATGCACATGGTTCAGCTTTTAGTAAATATGTTCCTCTGGTTTTCCAAAGTGATTCATTTCAACTTGCACCCACCTAAAACACAATGCCACATTAACACGGACATTTAATATAGTTAGGGGCAGTTTAAGCTACCTATTTGGTTTTATAAGCCATTGTGTTGCTTTCACTCTGACAAGCCATTGTGGCCTTATTTACATTTCTCAATGAGTAATGAAATTAAACACTTTCTAACATGCCTTGGGCTATTTGAATATATTTCTCTGTGAAGCAAATTTCCTTATACTGTGTGTTTTAAAATGAGATTATCTGAAGGCTGTGGATGTGTCTCAGCTGTAGAGAGTTACTGAGCATGCTTCAGGCCCTGTGTTCAGACTCTAACACAGAGAGTAAAATTGGATTATTTGGATTTCACATATATTTGCTGAATTCTTACATTTTATGGATATAAGTCCTTTATTGCTTATTTTATCTCAATTATTGTTTTAAGACTCTGTGCATGAAGAGTTTTAAAGAACACAGATCCTCTATTGTTGTGATTTATGTCTGTGCACGTCTTTATTATTTCTTCCTTTCATCCTGACATAGTGTCAACTTGCTGTATCCTATGCAAAACTTCTTGCATTGCATTTTTCTTGTTGGGTTTACATTTTTAGACAGAATTTAACAAGATCCAGGTTGACATCAAACTTGACAATCTGAATGACAATGACCTTAAACTTAGAATCCTCCTATCTGCATCTCTGAAGGGCTGGGATTACAAGCGTGTGCACCATCAGATCTAATTTCATGTGGTATGGGATTGAACTCAGAGCTTTATGCACGGCAGGCAAACACTGCACTGATTAAGCTACATCCCCAGCCCTTAAGGTGTAGTTGTTGCTATTGCTGAGTTTCAGTCCTCTCAAACGTAATTACACTCTCTATTTCACTGTGCTTACGACTTTAACTCCATCTGCATCCTATAATTCTAATTTTTGTTTTGTTGTTATCATATAGCCTAAAGTGTTTTCTATTTTCTGCGGTGACTCTTCATTTTACCATTGCTTAAACTGCTAAACATCTGGGGAGTTCCCTTCTACATTACTAATGGCTAATTTAATTCTCCAGTCAGAGGGAATATGCTATGTGGTTTTCATCTTTTGAATTGAGTTAATTCTTGATTTTTGGTTTAAGTATATATTTATCTAATACTTTAGAATCTTACTATCATATTGGGCTTTGTATAGGTCTCTTAAATAATATTTTTTATGTTTTTGTGAGTATGTGAACATAAGTGCTATTGGCCATAATGGCCAGAGAGGTTGCTGGATTCTCCTGGAGTTGAAGTTACAAATCATTGTGAGCCACTGTGTAAGAGTGCTAAAAACCACACTCAGGTCCTCTGTAAGACTGAAATGCTGTTTTAACCACTGAGCAATCTCTCCATACCCTTACAGCTGCTCTTATCAGGTTACATATGGGTCTTTTATTTTGTTCTTTCCATTTTTACCTCTTTCATTGAGGTGGTTTACAGTTTTGCCTACTGAAGTTCTTTTTAAAACATGCCTTTATTTTTATTCTATGTATCTGAATATTTGACTGTATGTGTGCGTTCCTATACATGCATGATCCCACAGAGGCCAAAAGAGAGCATCAGGTTCTCTGGAACTGGAGTCACAGGTAATTGAAACCTGCTTTGTGGATGCTAGGAACTGAACCTGAATCCTCTACAAGAACAGCAATGATTCTTCACTGCACAACTATCTCTTCAGTCATCCCATCTATACTGTTTCTGTTTATCTCCATTCATGCTTCTTCTCTGAATGTCAGCTTTGTGGTCAACTTTCACTGCAACATATCAGTTGGTTTAGCATGTTCTGTATTTCAGGGCATTTATTTTTTCATTTTTTGAGCTTTTTGGAATTTGAATATCAGGCATGCTCCTGTACGTACCACAGTATTTATTTTCAGAATTCAATTAGACAGTTTTGTTGCAGAATGTACACATTTGTTCTATTTCCCTTTGTTGAAACTGCAGATACACAACTTATCATTTTGTTTTACAGTGACTATTATAGTGAATATTATAGCATAGTAATTTATTAAATCTAATACAAATTAGAAATTTTGCCTCTATCCGTATTTTTTAAAACATTGTGCTATTTAGTCTGGGATGGCCTGAATCTTACTGTGTAGGTCAGATAGGTCTCAAACTCACAATCTCCCAGTTTCAGACTCCTTTTAAAATTACAAGCATGTACCATCAAGACCAGTTAGAAATTTTGCCACGTTGACTCCAGAATGACTGCTTATGTCTGTAGTCCTAGCACTTGGGATACTGGAGCAGGATACTTAGCACGAGTATGACGTTTCAGTCCAGCCTGGGCACAGAATGATACCCATACCCTGTTTTACAAACAAGGAAAAAGCCAAAAAGAAAGAAAGAAAGAAAGAAAGAAAGAAAGAAAGAAAGAAAGAAAGAAAGAAAGAAAGAAAAGCACTTTCTCCCACCATATTTTTACTTCAGTGTGTCATATAGCCCCCTCCAGACTTTGGTTTCTTTTATGAAATTGGAGGTGCAAAGTTTTGATGCATATGATTGATTTTTAAAAACCAAAAAATTCCACTAATGTATCATTAATAGCTATAAAGCAGAACATAGCAAGCTAGTACAAAGTGTACTGTGAATTATAATGTTATTGAGGGAAGATGTACTAACTACTAGGTAAGACAGGGAATGAGAAAAATAGAGGATAAATGAGGTTAAATAAGAAAAAGATGGCAAAGAAAAGGAATAGAGAAGAACATTATGGAGGGAAAGAAAAAAGGCAAGAGATTAGAATAAAAATAGAGGGATAAATGGGCTTCACAATAACGAGCAAACTTAAAGACCATTAAGATGAATGTAGAAAGGGAAAGAAAAAGTATGAATAGAAGAGCTTTACAAAACAAGACAGTAAAACAAGTACTAAAAATGGAATAAAAAATAAAGGCACAGTACAGGAACAAAAATAGTGGAGAGTTGAATAATGAAACAGCTTTTTCAAGGGCTCCTTAAAAATGGGAGTTTCTAGTAATATGCTTGGGGAGGGTTTCTCCTGAATGTGTACAGTTATCTTTCCTCTGGTTTATCCTGTGTTGCACATGTTTTCCCAGATATCTGATGTCTGCCAAGCCATCTTTACTTAATAGCTCTCCTTTGCTTATCAGGAGCTTCACTTAACTCTGTTGTTTGTGACCTGGGCAGGTGCTTACTTTCTAGAGACTCCCTACTTAGCACACCCAAGGGTGGGAATATATATATATATATATTCATTCTAGGGAAGGACTGTGTCTCAAGTGTTTTGGGAGTGAGGACAAATGCCCTCAGCAGGTATCTGTACAGGCAAAGGACCAGTGGTCGTCCTTTCTACCCAATCTTGCACATAAGCTTAAGGGTCATGGTTATCGGCTATTATGCTTGAGCAGGCATGTGACTGGAGTGGTAAATCCACCTACTGACCTTGAGCTTAAGGCTCTCAAACACCAGAGTTACTGTCACTTGATAAACTCTGTTCCAGGTCACTAAGAGTCAGACTGAGTTTTGTGCCCTTCAGTGTCTCTGTTGAACTTCCTGTCACCAAAGCTGTCTGTCTTCTCAGCATCTGTGACCTTCCAGATCTGCACAACTGCCTACACATCTGTCTGTCACTACGGAGCTGTGGAAGGTTAAATCCAACTCCCTAATATGTAATTAGATTGTTCCCAGTGTAGGTCAGTTTTAAAATAACAGGTTCCCCATCAAGATGGCACCTGGCCACTGCCCTCTGAGTCACATAGAGTGACACATCAGATTCCTCATCACTGCTGAATCACCTGCCTGAGAATCACAGCAAAGGGATTGGAGACTTGTGAGGGCTGCTGGCTTATACTGAGGATATGGCTGTCAGGCTCACATCTGGGATGCAAGTACTGCTTCACCTCCCCGTAGCTAGAGATGTGCATATCTGCAGCTCCATCCACCTCGTCTTATTGCTCTGTAGGGTACGGCCATCGTGTCTACATCTTTTTCAGTTGTTCTATTACTGTCAATATGACTATCTAGAGCTGTTCATCTCTTTATCTCTTCAGAATACTGCCTATTTGTTTCTTTTTCTTACCTGACTCTTCTCCTTTCCAGATGCGGCCTCTAGACTTTTTATTTTATTATTATAAAATAATATAGTTTTCTCTGTTTTGTTATACATGGAATATTTCATTAGTGCTATCCACATATTTGTCTCTCTATTGCTCTCCATTCCCTTCTGCACTGTTTCCTGTTTCATTTGAGACCATATTTCTTAAAGACTGCTTGTAAGTTTTCATTCTCTGAGAGTGACATTTCGCATTGTTGCCCTCATTATATGGCTCTTCTTACACCTTTTATTTTTTGTCAATCTTATAATCATATGCTGAGGTAATTGTTCTCTTTCGATTCCCAGCAGTTCTTGATCCTGTAGGTTACTTAGAATGCCTTGATGTTTTCTCTGTACAGGGACATCACATCCTCCATCTCTATGTTCTTAATATTGTTTCTGCATAATTTTCTCTCCTCCTAGAACCTTATAAGCAGGAAATGGGTCTTTTAGCTGGTTTTAATACATTTCTCAAGCCGTTTTGTTTTTTCTTCTAAGGTCTTTATTTCTCTGTCTAGTAGCCTAGGCATGTCCCACATTAATTTCTATCTTGCTAACACTTATGCTCTTAGATCTAATCTTCTATTAATTCTTGAGTTCTTAATCTTTGTATTTTGAAACTGTTTCTTCTGCTTCTTCCTTAGTTATTTTTCAACATCAATGTTACATTATATAATTTTTACTAATAAATTAGTCTTCTCCCTAGTACGAGTAGTGATTTTGAGTAAATATGGAACGATCCATGTGAGAAATAGTCCAATATTTGAGGCATTGAGAGATATTTGATTTTTTTTCCTCATAGAAGTATGAATGATCAAAGAACCCAAACCAAAGAACTTTTCAGAAAAATATCTCAGTGAAAAATAAAGAGAAAAGTGTGATAAAATAAATTTTAAAATGAAAAATTTAAAATCACAGTTACTTTTAAACTAAATCTCTTGAAAGAGATTGAATAAAAATCCATCTGATACTTTGTTTACTGGTAGGCCTCTTATGACTGCTGTACTATTCCAGGGTAGTCCCAAAAGGAACCAGCGCTGGAGATGTTTTTGTTCCTAAGACATTTATGACTAAGTCTTTTGCTTAATGGAATAGTTTATGAACTTGTACATAGGAAAGTCACAGTGCTTTTAGATTATATCATTTTGTTTTGAAAAAGACAATATAGCACAGAATGGGTAGAGGCAGACTCTAGAGAGTAGTACTTATTTATATACAATCTGCCATTTCTGAAAAAAATGGACTACTGGGGTGGTACATCAAGAATTACACAAGTTAGTGAAGGTCACCAGTGAACTGTAAAACCTTGCTTAAGGCTCTGGAAATATATGTGTGGTTGGATTTCAGTCTTGCTTTTGGACCAGAAAGTCCATATTACCCGAATTCTCCTTTCCAAAATGGGATTACATGCACAATATCTGTATTTGGATCTGTGTGTGTGTGGGTACAAGCACATGAGTGTGCACATGTGTGTGTGTGTGTGTGTGTGTGTGTGTAGCAAGGTGAATTATTTCCTTATTTGTTTGAATTCAAATCAAGAAGACTCATTCTCAAGGAATCATATCCAAGAACTACTATCTCTGGGAAGCAGAGGAAGTCATGAGTGTGTGAAGCCCTAAGTGAATATGTGCCACTGACAGAAGTACAGTCATGTCAATAACCATAGCCTCATACCTACAGGAAACTGTCTAATCTTTCCTGTCCTATGGGGTGAGGCTCAGAGAGATGTCAAAGCCTTTCTAGGATGATGTGCAAATGTTGGTGGCGTATGAAGAACATATCCATCATAGATTTCTCTACCACAAAGGTCTACAACCTGAAGACTTCCTCTATAGAGACCACTCCTAGTGAGATTATCTGATCCTGTACCCCTGTTCATGTGTATACCATAAACTTCCATGTTCATCTGTATATAATAAACACACTGAGTTCCTGGATGCTATGGTTTCTCTATCAGAAAGCTAGTCCACCAATTGCAGCTTCTCTCTGTGTCTGTGTGTTTGCCTTGTCTTCATTTTCTCACTACCCCACTCAGACCCATCCTTAGAGCCATATGACAGTAATCTACACTAGATCTAACTTGGATGACAAGGTCTAGTACCTTGAGTATATGGCATAAGAAAAGAATACTGTGGAGGATTATAGAAAAGTATTGTTCTATGACACTGTTCCTGGGAAGATATCAACAAATGTCTATTCACCCCAAATAGAGAACTGATAACAGACCAAAGTATGGATACCACCAAAGTTGAACTTGGTTAACTAATGAATTTTATTGATGTTACTTACAGTAATATGGGTGAGGAGTTTCTTACAAGATAAAACAAAAAACAAAAAAACCTCAAAGACAGCTGCGTCACAGAAGCCAGTTCATGAAAGCTGGAAGCCTAGAGCACATCATGTCACTTGCAGACAGATTAACAGATGGGGGAGTACACTTTCTATGCAGTTCAGCTGGTCTAAGAGTCTTCTATTCTAAGTAGTTTGGGTTGCCTGAGAGTGTATCTCAGTGGTCCTTCCTATGGATGTATATTTAGGGAGAGAGGAGCCTAGTGAATCTGATCAGTTTGAGGAACTTCCTGAGGCCTTTGAATTGTTTACTTCCTGAGCTCAATGAGCTTCCCAGCAGGATGGAGTGTGTCACTTCCCCTTAGAGCAATTTGTATATTAACTAGCTTCCCTCCAAGATGGAAGTTTTATCTCCAAGGAAATTACATCAAGACGTGGTTATTTCAAGTGAGAAGTATAGAAATAATTTACAATCAAAAGAAACTTTTTTCTTTAAACAGTATAACAAATATTTTGATAGTCTTCCATCCCATGATATGCTAGGTTATATCTACTTGTTTTGATTTCATTCTAGTTTGTAGTCATTTTAGCCAACCATAATGGTATAGGTGACACTATGTCATATCTATGGATAATCCAGAAAAGGCCATGCTTTTCCTATATGATTCTTTTAGGATACTCATGGAGAAAGTATGATGACTCTGCTATCATCAGGCTGAAGAATCCCACAGAGGTGCTTCGGTCTACCTGAGCTGTCTCTCAGAAGTCCTATGCTGTCTAGTCTAGTTGATTGTTCTTGTGAGGATGGGCTTCACCCAGTGTCTGATGCCAACCACAAGAGACTGAGCTCCTGACTCAAGAAACAATAACCAACTTTTTAATGGATTTTTTTAGCTCGTAAAAATCTGAAATAGATTTGTTGTGTGTCCAAAGTAACCTATAAACTGCCTTAAGAAAGAGACCTAAAAATATGTATTTTAACATATTTACTTTGCATTAAAAACATGGAATGTCGTATTTATTGACTGGTTTTGTTTTCTATGTAGCAAGAGGTTTTAGAAAATGAGGTGGTACAGTCAGGCTACCTCCTTGGCCACCACCACGTTCCGGCTCTATGTTCCTATATTAACTGCTCCAGAGGTGCCAGCCCAGGAGCACTGGCTCCACTAGACGTTAGCGTGTCTTCTGTCTCTTTCAGTCAGCTCTGTAGAGTTTATGGCTCTAAGCATGGCTCTTGAGCCAACTCTGCCACCCTCATAATGCTCGGCTCAACTCCAGACAATATCTGCCATGCTCCCTATACCCGGAAGAATAAGACTCCTAGAGCTTAAGATTATCCAATTGGTTTATATATTAGCAAATACTCAATATACAAGATGCCCACACAATTAGAATTGTAAACTCCATTACCTAACCTTGTTATGAGTAACTGCTAGAGACACGAGGGTAATATCTCCTGCCATCTTTCCTCTCCTCCTCCTTCCTCCTTCTCCTCCTTCTCCTTCCTTCCTCCTCCCAACTCCTAGCTCCACCTACCTCTTCTGCTGCCCAATTATAGAACTCTATTGCAAGTACAACGGGCAGGAAAGGTTCCTACAACCTTTTTACTTCTTAACATGCTAGTAAATGTGTCCAGAGTACAAAAAGATCACAGCAAGTTCTGTCTCTAACAATGAAACACGCACAATCCACTATCTGGGTAAGGAATAATACTGTTGCCAGTAAAGAAGGCAGCTGAAGACTTGTCTCAACCCTTCGATTCAATGTTTCGGGAAGAGGTGGTTTTCTCCCATAGACTTCACCTTATACAGCTAGCTCAGAATATCTTAAGCATTCCGATTCTACTTCTTTCCTTTTCACTCCTGTGGCTTTCTTCATCCAATGAGAGGACAGAAAGTGGGATTTGAAACATTCATTATCTGAAAGTACCACTGTGCCTGTCTCTGAGGAATCAACTTACTGAAAGCAATTTAGCAGTGAATGGCTCTTCCACATCCACACATCCACAAGGAGTTAGTTTAGCATTTGCATGCAGGAATCCCAGCATTTTTTCTGCTGCCTTGTAATGATATGTTGCTTGTTTACAATCATACAGATTGCATGCTACAATCATCCATTAGCTCTTTATAATGAATGTGCACACCTGGCAACTCTCAGCCCCAATCCTCTGCTTTCATTGGCTTTCTGTCAGTCATAAGAGATGGTGCAGATACAAGGGAGAAAGAGAATGTTTGTCAAAGGCAGAGCCCTAATGCAGGTGGTGGCAGGATTTGTGTTTGCACCTGGACCCATTCATTTTCTTCCTTTCTGATTTGAAAGTATGAGGAGTTTTGAATCAAAGGTCATGCATCTTTTTTACATCTTTGATTCTCTGGGAAACGGTGGCTTTCTTGAGCAACAGAAGTGTATTAGCTCCTTATCTCTCTCTACGGCCACTTGTCTGACCGAAAAGATCAGTTTGGCTCACAGCTTCATTGATTTCATTTAATTCCATTCTGATTGGGACATCACATGTTGTCAGTGTCTCTGCCTGTGACTATCAAGGGGTGAGGAAGTGGCTTTTCTCATGGCATGGGTCAAGAAACAAAGAATTATATCAAGGACACCAGTATATCTACTTTCTTCTTTCCAACAGGTTCCACCCTATGTAAACCTATAGCAGCCTTCAAAACAATGCTATAAGTTGAGGATTGAGCATGAAAAATGTGAGCCTATGAGTAACATTTCAGACTGAAACCATACTGGAAAGCTAGGTGTGCAGCTGGGAGTGCTGGCTGTATCTCCTGTCTACCATGAGATGTTCTTTCAGTGAATGCAAGATTATATTCAGTTTTGCATCTCTCAAGAATGTAAATTTATCTGTGAAGTTACTTAAGCACCCAAATTTAGGTTCCTTTAATAGCATTATTCAATTAGTTCAGGAAGTCAAATTTTTCTATGATTTTCTTCTTTATTTTTTGTTTTGTACTTTATTCTCCTAAAATATTTGACACCTCTAAGATACTTTACAACTCCTAAATACTTTACAATGCGAAGATACTTTACACCCCCAAGATACTTAGGGATCATATTTGTGTGTGTGTGTGTGTGTGTGTGTGTGTGTGTTGTTATCCTATGCTATATAGAACATATACAATATAAGATAATGTATAGCATATAGAATAATTCCATATATAGGACATAGAATTATAAATATAAAAGATAGACAGCAACAGGATAACTAAAAGCTTATCAACTACATTTTTACATATAACTCTTTACTATCTACCTCATAAAAAAGTTAAATTAATTCACATTTGTGGGTATTACTGTCCATTTTCTACTTCTCTAACTTTAAGAATAATTTAAGATCATGAAGACAATAACTTTACAATAAGTTAAATGCTTCCTTCAAATTGATTTTCCATCTATACAATCCAAACTTAGGATAGCAGGTCCGAATCAGAGGTTGAATAATAATACCAAGTGTAAGGTCTTTGACAATATCTTTTGTTACTGTGTATCTTAAATATTTAAAATACGAAGACTAAAGAGGGGAATATTTCAGCTTTGGAGAAATTTTTCTTTAATGGAGAGATTTGTGCAGGATTTTATAGGTTTTAGAGCTATTTATTTAACAGTACATTCCAAATAACAGCAGGATCTGCCCACATGTATCTAGGGATGAGGGAAAAAAATGCAGAATTTCCCAACTGAGTCTTGTGGTCTGCACCTGTAAATATCTGCTTGAGTCATACACAAAAATAGAAAGAGAAAATGAGAGTGTAATCGTGTTTTATATATTCTAATTAAAATATTAGAAGAAAGCCAGGTGTGGGTGGCTCCTGCCTGTTAACCCAGGACCTGCAACACTGGAACAGAAGTGTCTTTGGTGGGTGGGATCTGGGCCAGGTGTTTCCAGATTCTTGGGCTCTTATTCAAAGAATTGGAATAAAAGCGAAGTAGATCTGTAAGTAGAAAGGCAGACATATTCAAAAGCAAACATTTATTATTCTAGATCTAAAAGAAATACACTATCATGAGTGACAGTGATCTATGTGAGTGAACATATTCAAGGGCTCTAGATTATTGCCTGTGACATTTTTCATAGGGTTTCAAGGAAGGAAGTGTTGGCTACTAAACATGTAGGTTAGGTGTTTCTCCATTTTCATCAACAGTTTTCAAGTTCTCAAACCTTTTTTTTTTTATTGGATATTTTATTTACATTTCATATGTTATCCCCTTACCCATCCCCCACCCACCCGGGAACCCCCCATCCCCTTACCCCTCCTCCTCCTTCTCTGTGGATGTAACCCCCACCTACCCCCCCCACTCCCACTTCCCCACCCTGAAAATTCCCACCCCCTGAGGCGTCCAGCCTTCATGAGGTCAAGGATCTCATCTTCCACCTGTGCCCGGCAGGGCCCTCCATTCTTACATATTCAGCTGAAGCCCTGGATCCCTCCATAAGTGCTCCCAGGCTGGTGGTTTGGACCCTGGGAGCTGTGGCTGGTTGGTTTTGTTGCTCTCCTCATGGTGCCACAAACACTTTCAGCTCCTTCAGTCCTCACTCTAACTCCTCCATTGAGAACCTCATGATCAGTTCAATGGCTAGTTGTGAGCATCTGCCTCTGAATATGTCAGACTCTTGAAGGCCTCTGAGGAGACATCCATATCAGGCCCTTATCGGCATGTACTTCCTGACTTCCACATCAGCATCTACCTTTGGTGACTGCATATGGGGTGGATACTCAGGTGGAAAGGTCTTCAAATGGCCCCTCCTTCAGTTTCTGTCCCTCACTTTGTCTCCATGTTTGCTCCCTTGAGTATTTTGTTGCTCCTTCTAAGAAGAACTGAATCACCCCCACTTGGTCTTCCTTTTTTTATGAGCTTCATGTGGCCTGTGAGTTGCATCTTGGGCATTTCAAGGTTCTGGGCTAATATCCAATAATCGGTGAGTGAATACCATGTGTGTTCTTTTGTGATTGGCTTACTTCACTCAGGATGATAATTTCTAGTTCTATCCATTTACCTAGGAACCTCTCGAATTCATTGTTTTTAATAGCTGAGTAATACTCCATTGTGTAAATATACCACATTTTTTGAATCCATTCCTCAGTTGAAGGACATCTGGGTTCTTTCCAGCTCCTGGCTATTATAAATAAGGCTGCTATGAACATAGTTGAGCATATGTCCTTGTTATATGTTAGAGCATCTTCTGGGTATATGCCTAGGAGTGGTATAGCTGGATCCTCAGGTAATGCTATGTCCAATTTTCTGAGGAACTGATTTCCAAAGTGGTTGCACCATCTTGCAGTCCCACCAACAATGGAGGAGTGTTCCTCTTTCTCCACACCCTCGCCAGCATCTACTATCACCTGAGTTTTTAATCTTAGCCATTCTGACTGGTGTGAGATGGAATCTCAGAGTTGTTTTGATTTGCATTTCCCTGATGACTAAGGACATTGAACATTTCTTTAGGTGCTTCTCGGCCATTCGAGTTTCTTCCATTGAAAATTCTTTGTTAAGCTCTATACCCCATTTTTTAATAGGGTAATTTGGTTGTCTGGTGTTTACTTTATTGAGTTCTTTGTATATATTGGATATTAGCCCTCTATCAGATGTAGGATTGGTAAAGACCTTTTCCCAATTTGTTGGTTGTCATTTTGTCCCATTGACAGTGTCCTTTGCCTTACAGAAACTTTGCAATTTTATGAAGTCCCATTTGTCAATTCTTGATCTTAGAGCATATGCCATTGGTGTTCTGTTAAGGAACTTTTCCCCTGTGCCCAAGTATTCAAGGGTCTTCCCCACCTTCTCTTCTATTAGTTTCAGTGTATCTGGTTTTATGTGGAGGTCCTTTATCCACTTAGACTTGAGCTTTGTACAAGGAGATAAGAATGGATCAATTTTCATTCTTCTACATGTTGTCCTCCAGTTAAACCAGCACCATTTGTTGAAAATGCTGTCCTTTTTCCACTGGACAGTTTTAGCTCCTTTGTCAAAAATCAAGTGACCATAGGAGTGTGTGTTCATTTCTGGGTCTTCAATTCTATTCCATTGATCTTCCTGCCTGTCTCTGTACCAATACCAGGTAGTTTTTATCACTATTGCTCTGTAGTACAGCTTGAGGTCAGGGATGGTGATTCCTCCAGAGGTTCTTTTATTGTTGAGAATAGTTTTCGCTATCCTGGGTTTTTTGTTATTCCATACGAATTTGAGAATTTCCTTTTCTAACTCTGTGAAGAATTGAGTTGGGATTTTAATGGGGATTGCATTGAATCTGTAGATTGCTTTTGGCAAGATGGCCATTTTTATTATATTAATCCTGCCAATCCATGAGCATGGGAGATCTTTCCATCTTCTGAGATCTTCTTCGATTTCTTTCTTCAGAGACTTGAAGTTCTTGTCGTACAGGTCTTTCACTTGCTTGGTTAGATTCACACCAAGGTATTTCATATTATTTGCAACTATTGTGAAGGGTGTTATTTCCCTAATTTCTTTTTCAGTCTGTTTATCTTTCATGTAGAGGAAGGCTACTGATTTGTTTGAGTTGATTTTATAACCAGCCACTTTGCTGAAGATGTTTAGCAGGTTTAGGAGTTCTCTGGTGGAAGTTTGGGGGTCACTTAAGTATACTATCATATCATCTGCAAATAGCGATATTTTGACTTCTTCCTTTCCTATTTGTATCCCTTTGACTTCTTTTTGTTGTCTAATTGCTCTGGCTAGGACTTCCAGTACTATATTGAATAGGTAGGGGGAGAGTGGGCAGCCTTGTCTAGTCCCTGATCTTAGTGGGATTGCTTCAAGTTTCTCTCCATTTAGCTTGATGTTGGCTACTGGTTTGCTGTAAATTGCTTTTACTATGTTTAGGTAGGGGCCTTGAATTCCTGATCTTTCCAAGACTTTTATCATGAAGGGATGTTGAATTTTATCAAATGCTTTCTCAGCATCTAGTGAGATGATCATGTGGTTTTTTTCTTTGAGTTTGTTTATATAGTGGATTACATTGATGGATTTCCGAATATTGAACCACCCCTGCATTCCTGGGATAAAACCTACTTGATCATGATGGTTGATTGTTTTGATGTGTTCTTGGATTCCGTTTGCTAGAATTTTATTGAGTATTTTTGCATTGATATTCATAAGGGAGATTGGTCTGAAGTTCTCTTTCTTTGTCGGGTCTTTGTGGGGTTTGGGTATGAGTGTAATTGTAGCTTCATAGAACGAATTGGGTAGTGTTCCTTCTGTTTCTATTTTGTGGAATAGTTTGAAGAGAATTGGTATTAGGTCTTCCTTGAAGGTCTGATAAAATTCAGCACTAAAACCATCTGGTCCTGGGCTTTTTTTAGTGGGGAGACTTTTAATGACTGCTGCTATTTCCCTAGGGGTTATGGGACTATTCAGATGGTTTATCTGCTCCTGGTTTAACTTTGGGACCTGGTATCTGTCTAGGAAATTGTTCATTTCTTCCAGGTTTTCCAGTTTTGTTGAGTATAGGCCTTTGTAGTAGGATCTGATGATTTTTTGAATTTTTTCAGTTTCTGTTGTTATGTCTCCCTTTTCAGTTCTGATTTTATTAATTTGGATACTGTCTCTGTGCCCTCTGGTTAATCTGGCTAAGGGTTTATCTATCTTGTTGATTTTCTCAAAGAACCAACTCCTGGTTTTATTGATATTTTGTATTGTTCTTTCTGTTTCTATTTGGTTGATTTCAGCCCTGAGTTTGATTATTTCCTGCCTTCTACTCCTCCTGGGTGTATTTGCTTCCTTTTGTTCTAGAGCTTTTAGTTGTGCAGTCAACTTGTTAGTGTGTGCTCTTTCCAGTTTCTTTTTGTAGGCACTTAGAGCTATGAGTTTTCCTCTTAGCACTGCCTTCATGGAGTCCCACAAGTTTTGGTATGATGTGTCCTCATTTTCATTGAATTCTAAAAAGTTTTTAATTTCTTTCTTTATTTCTTCCTTGACCAAGTCATCATTGAGTAGAGAGTTGTTCAGTTTCCATGTGCATGTGGGTTTTCCATTGGTTTTGTCATTATTAAAGACCAGTCTTAGTCCGTGGTGATCTGATAAGATGCAAGGGATTATTTCAATCTTTTTGTATCTGTAGAGGCCTGCTTTGTGACCAATTATATGGTCTATTTTGGAGAAGGTACCATGAGGTGCTGAGTAAAAGGTATATTCTTTTGTTTTAGGATGAAATATTCTATAGATGTCTGTTAAGTCCATTTGGTTCATAACTTCTGTTAATGTCAAAGTGTCTCGGTTTAGTTTCTGTTTCCATGATCTGTCCATTGCTGAGAGTAGGGTGTTGAAATCCCCCACTATTATTGTATGAGGTGTAATGTGTGTTTTGAGCTTTAGTAAAGTTTCTTTTATGTATGTTGGTGCCCTTGCATTTGGAGCATAGATGTTCAGAATTGAGAGTTCACCTTGGTAGATTTTTCCTTTGATGAGTATGAAGTGTCCTTCTTTATCTTTTTTGATTAATTTTGGATGAAAGTCGATTTTATTTGATATTAGAATGGCTACTCCAGCTTGTTTCTTGGGACCATTGGCTTGAAAAATTGTTTTCCACCCTTTTATTCTGAGGTAGTGTCTGTCTTTGTCACTGAGGTGCGTTTCTTGTATGCAGCAAAATTCTGGGTCTTGTTTGTGTATCCAGTCTGATAGTCTGCGTCTTTTTATTGGGGAATTGAGACCATTGATGTTAAGAGATATTAAGGAAAAATGATTGTGGCTTCCTGTTATTTTTGCTATTAGAGGTAAAGTTATGTTTGTATAGTTATCTTCTTTTGGAGTAGTTGGAAGATTACTTCCTTGCTTTTTCTAGGTTGTAGTTTCCCTCCTTGTGTTGGCATTTTCCATCAATTATCCTTTGAAGGATAATTTGCTGGGTTTGTGGGAAGATATTGTGCAAATTTGGTTTTGTCATGGAATATCTTGGTTTCACCATCTATAGTGATTGAGAGTTTTGCTGGGTATAGTAATCTGGGCTGGCAATTGTGTTCTCTTAGGGTCTGTATGATGTCCGTCCAGGCTCTTCTGGCTTTTATAGTCTCTGGTGAGAAGTCTGGTGTAATTCTTATAGGTCTGCCTTTATATGTTACTTGATCTTTTTCCCTTACTGCTTTTAGTATTTTTTCTTTGTTTTGTGCATCTGATGTTTTGATTATTATGTGACGGGAGGTATTTCTTTTCTGGTCTAGTCTATTTGGTGTTCTGTAGGCTTCTTGTATGTTTATGGGCATCTTGTTCTTTAGGTTAGGGAAGTTCTCCTCAATAATTTTGTTGAAGATATTTACTGTCCCTTTAAGTTGGGAGTCTTCATTCTCATCTATACCTATTATCCTTAGGTTTGGTCTTCTCATTGTGTCCTGGATTTCCTGGATGTTTTGAGTTAGGAGTTTTTTGCATTTTGCATTTTCTTTGACAACTGTGTCAATATTTTCTACCGTATCTTCTGCATTTGAGATTCTCTCTTCTATCTCTTGTATTCTGTTGGTGATGCTTGCGTCTATGACTCCTGACCTCTTTCTTAAGTTTTCTATTTCCATGGTTGTCTCCCTTTGAGCTTTCTTTATTGTTTCTATTTACATTTTCAGATCCTGAATGTTTTTGTTTAATTCCTTCTTTGTGTTTTCTTGCATTTCCTTAAGGGATTTCTGTGATTCCTCTTTAAGGGCTTCTATCTGTTTACTTGTACTCTCCTGTATTTCTTTAAGGGAGTTACTTAATTCCTTCTTATAATCCTCTATCATCATCATGAGAAGTGATTTTAATTCTGAATCCTGCTTTTCAGGTGTGATGGGGTGTTCAGGGCTTGCTATATTGGGAGAATTGGGCACTGATGATGCCAAGAAACTTTGGTTTCTGTTGCTTATGTCCTTGCGCTTGCCTTTCGCCATCTGGTTAACTCTAGTGTTGCCTGCCCTCACTGTGTAAGACTGGAGTCTGTATTTCCAGTTATCTTGCTTATTGCAGAGCTCCTCAGAGTCCAAATGTCTCTGTAGTCTTATGATCCTAATCTTGGTGTCTGCTGCTCTGATTGCAGTGGCTCCTCTGCTGCTCTGAGTGCAGTGGCTCCTCTAGGATGACTCAGGAGTCAGTATCTCCACAGGACAGGAGTAGATCAACTCAGTGTCAGCTGCTCTGAGTACAGTGGCTCCTCAGCTGCTCTGAGTGCAGTGGCTCCTCGGCTGCTCTGAGTGCAGTTGCTCCTCGGCTGCCTTGAGTGCAGTGGCTCCTCAGCTGCTCTGAGTGCAGTGGCTCCTCTAGGATGACTCAGGAGTCAGTATCTCCACAGGACAGGAGCAGACCAACTCTGTGTCTGCCCCAGCCCACAGGACCAGACAGAGAGCTCTCAAACCTTTTACTCACATGTCTTTTTCTATTTTCTGATTTTAATCTTATAAATACCCTATTATTATATAGATATAAGATGTAAAACAGAAAATCCTCCATAGCAATTAATATACAGGATACAGTTATTGTATGTGCATCCACAACCAATCTAGGCTGTGTATTCCTCCTCTTTAACCTGTACATAAGTGGAATACAATTGAATAGAATCTTGGTTACTTAGGTAAGAAGAAACTTCTTCCATTATTCAGAATAGGGTGTGAATGCAGCTTTATGCACATATTTGTGGAGTACTATGTTCTAGATCTCTAAAAAGGTGAGGTATGTTGTTCAGAGTTGGAAATGTATGCAAAGAATTTACTGGGTAAGATCTCAGGCTGCCAAGTGCATTATTACAAGGGAGCTGTGTGATAAGTCGTCTGTTCATAAGCTATTCCCTGTGTTTGCCAGCCTTAGGAGGGTTGTCATGAGTGTCAGTCAGGCTTGGGCCATAAGTTAAGACCCTGACTCAAAAATAAATAAATGTAGAGGCTATTGGAAGAGAGAACTGTAAACCCACAGAAAGTGTATGAGAAGGGCCCATAAATTTATAATGAAAAAGCAATGGACTAATGGTAAACAATAACACTAATTCTAGAGCATTGACATGTTGCAGCATGCTTTAGGACAAAGGCCTGGATTGAGATGCAGGACACCTGCGTTCCTTGGGCCAACAGAATGACCTTGGACACTGTTCTTCAGATGCAGAATCAAAGACTAAATTATCCATTTAAAGAGCATGATTCTTCTGTGAATCTTTGTAACATCAATCACAAGAAAATTTGGCTTTCATAACTATTTTCTATGTATATTTCATATCTGTATTCAGTTTGTTTGCAGAACATTTTATGAATAAATAATTACAGAAGGCAAGTACCCAATGCAATTTAGATATTGAAATTGAGGCCAGCTGAACACGAAGCCCAAAGGAAGTGACTAAAGAATGGATTGTAATGGTCAGTCATTATCTATTCAGCCCTTGATTAGCTTTGGATCGATGCTGCCAAGACTGAGACAGAGACACATGGCAAGCAGATTATTGTGGGACTATCTAGAGTTAATGGTCTCATTAATTTATATAATAAAACTACACCTATCTCAGCCTGATTACTTTAAGAACATTAGAAAATAGAATAGAAAAGCATTCATCTAATGCCTGAGTTCAGATGAAAATAATCTTACTATAGAAATGAATAGAATAAAAATATAGAAACAAATATATACATTAAGGAAATAGAATTTTACATACTTTCAAACATCTCTTTGCTCAGCTTAAACAAGACTTTACTCAGTTTGTACAAGTATAATGGAAACATACATACATGAATGAATTCAAAATAGCATAATGGTTATCAAAAATAACAATATACTTGTATCCTGTATTCGTGTCTTGGAGCACTTCCTTAAAAATATATACATATCTAACCATGTTCTATGATAGCTGAGATACTGAAAATTCATGCATACTATAATGTACTTAAATACTTAATGCTTAATTTAGAGATTTAGGGATGAGATATAATGAGATTTACCTTATTTGTGGTGGTGGGTCAACTGGTGTCATTGTACAGGTCTTGTTTTATGTAACCATATTTTTGAGATTTTATGAGTACCATATGCAGCTTCATTCAGATAGATAGAAGACACTATTCTGAAGCAGATGTCCTGGTCTTCTGGCTCTTACAATTTTTCTGTTCTGCAGAGTACCTTGAGCCTTATGGAATGCATATGTATCAGTTGAAGTTGAGAACCCTTATAGTATGTTGTTCCCTGTATTTTGATCAATTGTGGATTTTTGTAAGTCTCTATCAGCTGCTGCAAAAAAGCTATGATGTTTAGATGTGAGGGCTACATTTACCTATTGCTATAAGGATAAGTTTTGAGAATGGAATTAATGGCTACTGAAGGAGTTTTCTAGTCAGTTATTATCTAGTCCCAAGAGGTCAGCCTTAAATGTATATACATATGAGCAACACTGAAAGGACTCAGCAGGCTGCATGTGTGTGTGTTTACACATGTAACAATAATAAAAGAAAAGGTATCGAATATCAGGTGGGGTGGACAGAAGTTGTAGGGTTCAAGGGGGACATGAAGGGTGGAATTAATGTGAACATAGTACACATGTAGACAATTCTGAGTACAATTTGAATAAAAATAAAAATTACATAAACAAAAATAAAAACATATTTATTACTCATTAAATGTTTGTATAAACAAAATCATTCTAAACATTGCTGTACATTTATAGGAAACATGAAATCAAATACCTAATGGTGAATTAATCAAGTAAAATGGACATTCATTTGATGATATGTTAAATATAATTACGTTGCCATGCAGGAACATCTTACCAGTTCATAGTAACTGAGAGTACCATATTTGGGGACATATCAAACTTTTGAAATGTTTCTACCATAAAAATAAAAAGTGTTCTAATCCTATATTGAAAATGTAACTTGCTGACAGTTTCTGGCTGCAGCATCTTGGTCATGTCCAGGACTTCTCCAGCAGCTGGCCTTCTGGCCCTCTGGCTCTTACAGTTTTTCTTCTTGCTCTTCTACAGTGTTCCCTGAGCCTTAGATATAGCATTTTCATTGTAGATGTACTGATTATGTTGGGTACCTGTGGTCATTTATTCTCTGCATTTTGATCGGTTATATACCTGTATAATAGCCTGTCTGCTGCAAAATGAAACTTCTTTTGAGGAAGGATGAGAGCTACATTTACAGGCAGTCAATGGCTACTGGGAGATGAAGAATCAGTTTTTTCCAAGGACAAGACCCTGATAGGAAATCCAGTCTTAGGTGGTCAGCCCTAAGCATGCATACCTATAAAGCCACATTAAATGGCTTTATATAACACACACACATGCGTGCACACATGTACACACGACATATATATATATATATATATATATATATATATATATATATATCACATCACAATTATAAATGAAGAGGAAGAGGTTTTGAATTTGGAGGAACATCGAAGGAGTTGGAAGAGAAAGGGAAAGAGGTAGAGATTTTGTAATTATACAACTTATATATGAAAGTCTTAAGAAAGTAAATTTAAAATGTGCAAAAATCTATAAAATTATTGTGAGTTCATCCTCATGACTTCTTTCCTTATTTGTGGTCATCCTCCTGGCCTAAAATATAATGTTTCCCTGCTCAGAAGCTCTGTGCTTGTCAATCATATCTTGTCAAGTCTGCCTGTGCCCTGGACTACTTGACACCAGACCCTACCTGCCTTTGTGGGTTGGAGGTGAGGTGAGTGGAATCAATGACACAGACTCTGTGAGCAGGTGTGTGAGAAACACCACAGGCTGCTGCAAGCTCCTTTAATACCCTGCACCAGCACCCCACTAGTCCCAAGAAAGTATCTCTTCTAAAGCAAGAAAGCAGTTCCCATTGGCTGGCATTATCTGTGTGAGCAATCTTTGATCTCTCAGGCAGTCCTCAATTAGGTCCTCCTGTAAGAGATACCTTTGTGGCTGTGCGGCCACTGTCATTTATGTAGAAGTGGCCTCCGCCATTCCTCCTACAATCAAGGACTGTGTTTACCTACATTCTGCTTCAAGTCTACAGGAACAAGTCTGTAAAAAGGGTCTTACCACATATTAATTTGCTTGAACTCAATCTGCATGATGTAGTCTCAAATGTCTTGGGAAATAGTTCCCACATCATACCCTTTTCTCAGCCCTCATGCTTAAGAAACTTTGTTTTGCAATGAGAAAGGATGGGTGCTGGGAGCATAGCCATGGCCTGGGTCCTCTCTGAGGCAGTTGAAGGGGAAGAGTGTTTGTGAGAGGAGGGGCAGTGGGGCGGTTGGGGTGCTTGGTCTTGCAAGAGAGTAGGGTTGCTTTACCTGTCTTGATTCTAAGTTACCCTGAAGCCAGGTCTCTGAGCAACACCTGTTGCTTAACAGTGGGAGATTAAGTAAAGAAGTAATTGCTAGGGCTCCTTTCTCTCTTGCCTAGAAGCTTCACCTCTTCTTACAAGGCTAGAAGGAGGATTAAATCAATAAACTTTTATTGAACCAGGAGAAGAGAGTCACACTCTCAGAATAAAGCATTCTTACACTGGCAAATGTGCATAGAAACATACATTCTTTCATACATTCTTGCTGGGCCTGGCTAGTAGTCTCATACTTACTGAGACACATACATTTACACTTACATATGCAATATGGTGCAAAAGCTTTGCACCAGTGCAGAAAAAACCTCATTCATTCTGGATGAAAAACATGCTTCAACCTTTAGTGCATAGAGAAAGGGAAAGCTTCTACCTTTTATTGCTAAATGAATTAAATGACCTGTCTCAGTGTAAGAAAAGCCTGCCTGCTGCGTTCTGCTCTCTCTGTAACTCCTTCTCTTCTAGTCTCTTTTCTCCCTAGCCCTGTTATAGTTTGCTATGTTCTGCTGTCTCTCCTGCTTCCTCTTTTCTTCTCTTCTCTTCTCTTCTCTTCTCTTCTCTTCTCTTCTCTTCTCTTCTCTTCTCTTCTCTTCTCTTCTCTTCTCTTCTCTTCTCTTCTCTTCTCTTCTCCTTCTGCATTTACTCCTTTCTCCTGACTGCATAATTCTCTTTCTACGTCTATCTAATTCTGTTCTCTTCTTTATTTCTCCTCATCTGCTCATCTCATCTCTGTAAACAATTCTATCCTATTCTCCTGCCTCATTAACTCTGTTCTCTCCTCCTGCCTCCTAATGTTATCCTTCCTAGTTTTTTGTACCTTTTCAGGAAAATAGATCACACGCTATTACAAAAGCTCACAGCATGTTTAAACACAAATTCGAATCATAAATTGATAAGAAGTTACAAGTGAGATGTTTACATGTGTTTTCATTAAGACTAGTTGTCTAACTAGACATCTGTCACTAGCTCCACAGGCTCACTGAGAGTCTAAAACTGTAATTCATAGGTCTAAGTTAACATTGAAATTTTGTACAGATAAGCTCAGTCAATATTTTATCTTCTGTCCTTGCACCTACAATAAATTCTTCATTCCCTTTTTTGACCTTAGTTAATGATTTTATGGCCTAAAAGAATGCATTCCTAAAGTGTAAATATGTCTTCTATCTCAGCACAATTAACTCATGATATGTGAAGACTGGTAGAGTTCTAATTGAAGGCTTTATATTACAGAGAGCTCTATTTGAAGCCTTTATTATAAATGGCTTAATAATTACTAATATAAATTTAGGAATTCTTATAAAATCATCATTAGACATTAAGAAATCATCTATTTGTATAACATCACTTTGAGACAGTACAACTTCGTTGATCTGCAGAAAATCTGTCCAATAGGGTAGGCTAATGCCCAGGGATTGTCATATTAATTTAGTAATAAAAGGAAAGGCGTATCAATAGCAGGAACCAAATCCTGGGATGTCATCCCTTGGGCCTTGCCAGCAAGGACTCCTTCATTGCAGACCTCAGTCCATGATGAAACCTATCAGGGAGATCACCTGCTAACCTTTAGCTACTCCTAGATGGCTTTTGACAGGTGGGCTTCGCAGATTCAGCATAAATCTAAGAAATGGAGTACACCACACTGAGCTCTTCCTACTCTGTCTTAAATCCCAAGACTGTCAAAATCTAATCTCTATAGCTCAGACTTGTCACAAGCCACCAGACGTATATGGCTGCATGGATCCTCTCATCTTTTTGGAATCTTGCCATTGATTAGATTCAAGTCTGGTAATTTGTCTGTAATGTCTAAAATGTTAGGTTTCTTTAACAACAACAACAAAAAAAAAACTGTAGTTTTTAACCAGCAATTTTTACTGTTAGTAGAGAATTGGTTTAAATACCTATCTTTCAAATTAACAAGAGAAAATATTTTCTTTGTCATTTAAACATTCAGCTACTTTTCATTCTTCTGGCACTTTTTTATGCTTCATGATGTGTGGTTTACTCTGAGCCATCTCCCTGTTTTTATATCCCTTCCCCGCTTGCTATTCCTCTGTTGCCTGCTTGTGCCTACACGACTCTGCACTCTGCTCCCCACAGCACAGTCACGGCTCTTTGCATCCATGACTTCTCTCTTTTTATCTGAAGTAATTTTTTTTAGTGCTACTTTTCTTTTAAAAGATATAACGATGTATTTTCTTTATGCATACGTGTGTGCATGCATGATTTTATGTGCGCCACATACATGCAGATGCCCATAACATCCAGAGAGGATCACATCTCCTGGAACTGCTGTGACAGGTGGCTGTGAGACCTATGCTGTGGATGCTAGGAACTGAACCAAGATCCTTTGCAAGAGCAATAAACACACCTCAGCCAGGAATCCATATCTCCATCCTTGTTTATTTTTTATTAATAAGTTTTTCCTACATTTGCCATTTATAATTTTGAAGATTGATTTAGCTTTATTTTATGTGTATGAGTGTTTTTTCTGCATGGATGTATTTTCACCATTTGAGTGCAGTGCCCAAGGAGGCTGTAAGGGGGCATCAGATATCTGGAACTAAAGTGACAGATGGCTGTGACCTGCCATGTGGGTACTGGGAACCAAATCTTGATCCTAAAGAAGACCAATAAGTGCTCTTACCTATAGATCCATCTCTCCATCCTCCCAAGTTTGCCATTTTCACTAATCATTTACAGACATGAGTATTACTTGTAGTTTACACATATGGGATATCTGATAGATGGAAAATATGTTGTCTTTTCATTCTGAAGAGAAATCATACATCACTATGTTATTTTCCATTTCTGTTATTGCACTGACTTCGACTATATTTTTGACTCATTAGCCATTTCAATTCTTTCTATGAAATTTCTTTTTCGTAAATGTTATCCATAATCAATGATGAATCTAACATGGCCCTGACCTACACCATCTCAGTTCTAATCAGTATTGTGAAGGGGGAAGGGCATCATTTGCCTTTTTCAGACATTTTAAAATTCACTTTATTGTGTGTATTTAAGGTGTACAGCATGTTATTTGGATAAACACATTAAGAGATTGCAGTACTCGCAGAAATAAACATACATCTGTGTGGGAGTGAGTATACCTCCATGTGAATAAGCATTTGTGACATGAGCATGACTTTATCAAGGACTTCAATAACTCAAACTCCTGGGGGAAAGGCCTCCATTGGTCAGGCTCAGGGGAATGGCAAGCATGTGCCTGCTCTGAATTTGGATATTGACAATATGTATAGAGGCTATCAACCACAGCTCTATCCTACATGATCGCACCTGAAACTGTTCCGCTACAGACACCCCCCCCCACAAAATTATCCAGTTTGCATCCTCCTTCAGTTATCTATAATAAACTTGACTCTTCATTCAGTTGTATATAATAAATGCACTGGGTTTCTGGGTTGCTGATATGCGCCTCCCTGAAAGTGAGTAACCCATCAAAGTCCAGCTTTTCTATATGTGAACCATTCCCTATCACTCCAGTCAGGTCAATCCCAAAGTGTCCCAAGTTGAAGTGCTCCTCCTGCCACATTATTGTCATTGTGCACATAGTAAGAGCACCTAAAACCTACTATCTTAGCAAATTTCAGTGTTCAATCATGCCATTTACTATATAGTCTTACTGCTGCACATTAGAGCTTTAGATTTATCCATGGGGTCTAACCATATACCCCATAGTATAACATTATACGCTTTTATAGCTTTACATGCCTTTCCCCAATTTGCTGGCCCTAGTGGCCACCATTCCACCTACAGTTTCTATGAATTGCCACTCTTTGTGGGGAAAGTGACGACTGAGTTTGCCTCATCTGTCATCTTGTCCATATCTATTTGTTAGTCTCTCCAAGTTCTTTCCTTTTATAATTAAATAATAACAATAGCCAGAAAGTGAAGGCTGGAAATGGAGCTTTGTCAGTAGAGTCTTTGCTTAGCATGCACAAGGCCTGGGTTTATCCCAGGATTGCATATACCAGTGAGGGTGAGCCAAGCCTGGTCAAACTAGACTCATCATTGACTGTGGATCAGCACTGAGGAGACTGGTCCTTTATCTTTCCTGGCATTTGTCACTTGTCCTTTGAATCTTTCATATTGTTTAATATTTATTTATTTAATGTATATGAGTACTCTGTAGCTGTCTTCAGACATACCAGAAGAGGTCATCGGATCCCATCAGATGGTTATGAGCCACCATGTGGTTGCTGGGAATTGAACTCAGGACCTCTAGGAGAGCAGTCAGTGCTCTTAACTTCTGAGCCATCTCTCTAGCCCCAAATCTTTCATATTTTTAACCATACCACTTTCATTATTTTATAAGTAAAAATCGTGAGATGGTCTGCCATTAGAATTAATCCATTCATGCTATACTTCTATTAAGTGGTAACTATGTGTCAGATAATGAATGTTCTAAGTGCAGGATACAGCATCCAACAAAAAAAAAACATATATTCCTGCCCGCTGCCATATATGGATAATCTATACTCATACATAATTGCACAGCAAAATAGAAAGCAAACATTAAGTAGAGCATGAAAGATGGATCAAGGTCATGAGAATTAGGATATAAAAGAGAGGTTATAGCAAAAGAGAGCGTGTACATAGACTAAAATAATAATTGAGAAATGAAACTTTAAAGGCAAAAATAACAAGAATAGTAGAGAGAAACTAGTTCATTCTTGTTACATTTCACAATGTGGCTATAGTATAAGGTGGTGGGGGCAAACACACTTACCCATGTAAGTTTCTGTTTATGTACCAAATGCATACAGATGTCCATGGAGGCCAGTAGAAGCTATCCTATGCCCTGGATTTAGAACTATAGGTGATTGTGAGCTGCCTTATTTGGGTGCTAGGAACTAAGTTTGGGTCCGCTGCAAGAACTCTTTTTTTTGGGGGGGGGTCTGAGTTACCTCACTCAGGATGATTTATTCTAGCTCCATCTGTTTGCCTTAAACTTCCATAATTTGAATTTCTTTTTTTTTTTCAAAATCTTACAAAGAATTTTTATTGTTTTTTTTCTCAAATTGTAATTAATTCACACAGGGGTTATAAACACAGAAAGGCAGGATGTGGGGAAGGGAATGACACTGGAGTGTGGGTGTTCAGGGGGAATGCAGATATCTTCAGAACCTGGTATCGGCTAGGTGAAGGTTCAGGGGACAATTCACTATGACTCTGCCTATGACTCGCTTGTCTTTATCTAAGTTGGTATTGTCTGCCAAGGCTACCTATTTACAAGGTCTGTGGCTACTCAGGCTTATAAATTTCCACAAAAGCTGCCTGTTGACATTAGCTTATAGCCATCTGTTTCAATGTTTTTCCACTGAGACCCAAGACTTGGTGTTAGTATACATGTATGACTGGCCTATTGCTGATTTTAGGCCTATGGCTGATTTTAGGCTTTCAGTGTGTAACCAGGGCTGCCCCTGACATCTCCTCCCTTCTCTAAGTATAGAAGGGCTGTGGCAATTCTAAACTTGCGAAGGCGGGGATAGAGGCCTGACTTCCAGTATTTGAAGGGGACCTTGTAATGGCTCCAGTCCCCCTGTCGTTGTCCAGTGAGGCATGAGGGCCATAACCATCCCGAGCTGCAAGAACTCTTAACTAGTGTACCCTCGCACGCCATTTTAACTGTGGGTTGTGGGAGAGAAAGAAAAGTTAAGTCAAAGATGACTTCATGCATTTTGTTCTCAACAGTTCCAGCCAGCTAAGATTGGTAAAGGGTCTGACACTATATATTCTAAGGTGAATTCAGGGAGTCAATTTTGAGCACGTTGAGTTTTAGATGCCTGAAATGGTCATACTTTGGAGAAATATTAAGCTCAGGTCAAATTATTGTTCTCAAGGTTTATAAAAGCAATTTCAACCAAAAGAAAAAAATACTGAAATATAATGTAAAAACAGCATTTAAACTAGAAGATTGGCTATTGTTACTATGAAAGTTAATATTGGTAATGACAGGTTGAAAACTGGATCCCTGTGCTCTAACACTAGGAAACTAAAGACAATTTGAAGAGATAGCAAAGAAGACTGAAAAAAAGGGCTTCTCAGAAGACGTATGAAAATCAAAAGCATCCATCACAAATCACAGGCAGTAAAGTGAACAGCTCTGTTTAATGCTGACAACACACTGAGCATTGCTTATGGGCTCTAACCATGTGAAGGCCATTGGTGATCTTTCCAAAAGAAAAAAGGTTTAGGTTGAATGGTAAAGGCAAAAGCATTATTGGACTAGATTTAGCAGACAAAGAGAGAAGAAACAGAAATGGAAGGCACAGACACTCCTTTTAAGAAACGGTGCTATGGTAGAACTCAGATGCAAGAGAAGAGCTACCTCTGTGAAGGAAGCAGAGGCAAGAGGAGTTTGTTAGGTTTGAAGGCTGGAACATTAACAGGATTTTAAGATGTTGATGGAAAACACCTAGCAAGCATGGGATATAGTAATATAAAAAAGTTAGGAAGGTTGTTGAGAGATCTCTAAACATGTCAATGAAAAGGTAAGATTGAGTTTTGACTAGGAGGTATGTGTGATTCATGACAGTATATGTGAAGACAGAGGCTTGAGAGTGCCAAATCTGAAAGTTCCCTTCTGATCCTTCCATTTCTCTCACAGAATGTCTGAAATTTCTGGAGCACATGCTCAGGATTCAGGAAACAGAGAAGATAGGAAATAGTACTCCAGAAAGCCGCGTGCACCAATGAACCATACACTCAAAAGTGGTAGACAGAAACCAGAAAGAAGCTAAGAAAACAATAAAAAAATCCAAGAATAAATACACCATAAAAATATTTCAAGAAACCTAAGACCAAGCAAGCTGCAATTGAGGTAGCACCTCAGATGCTAATTATTTTTTCTTATTTTTTTTGTTATGTGTATGTTTTTCTATATATAGGAATGCACATGCATGAGGGCAACTACTCACAGAGGTTGTAATACAGCATTAGATGCCTAGAGTTATAGGCAATGTCAAACCACCAGACACTGGTGCTGTGCACTGAATTCCAGTCCTCCACAAGAGCAACTGAGCCATTCTTCAATGAGTCAAGTGCTAGGATTTTTTTGACAAATGGCAGAATTAACATAAGGTTTGATGTTGGCTTAAATCTTAGAGATGTAAGCTGAAGATGAGCCCATCTGAGGGGATCACATCTTCTTGGTTTCCTGTTGACCTAAAGATTTTCAAAGTTTCCTTCTCTCCCTAAAGAAAATTGCTCAAGGCCTCAGTAGTTCCATATATTCCCTCTTATCATGATCATAGGTTTTCTTCAACCAACTGAAATGCCAAAAGATTGAGACATTACAGATGGGTGAGAAATCTATGTTAAGATGCTGGTGGAGATATGGAGAAAGAGGAACACTCTTTCATTGTTGGTGGGATTGCAAGCTGGTACAACCACTCTGGAATTCAGTCTGGTAGTTCCTCAGAAAATTGAAAATAGTTTTACCTGAGAACACAGCTATACCATTCCTGGGCATATACTCAAAACATGCTCCAACATATAACAAGGATACATGCTCCACTATGTTCATAGCAGCCTTATTTATAATAGCCAGAAGCTGGAAACAACCCAGATGTCCCTCATTGGAGGAATGGATACAGAAAATGCAGTACATTTACACATTGGAGTACTTCATAGCTATTAAAAACAATGACTCATGAAATTCTCAAGCAAATGGATGGATCTTGAAAATATCATCCTGACTGAGGTAACCCAGTCACACACATGGTATATACTCACTGATAAGTGGATATTAGCCAAAAAGAAGCTTGGAATGCCCATGATACAACTCATAGACCATATGAAACTCTAGAAGAAAGAAGACCACACCAAAGTGTGGATGCTGCAGTCCTACTCAGAAGGGGGAAGAAAATAATCAAGGAAAGTAGAGGGAGAGAGGGATCTGAGAGGGAGAGGGTAGGGGGAGGGAAAAGGGGGGCTAGTTTATGAGATGGTGGAGGAGCATGGAGGGTCAGGAATTTGAAAGGAGGAGAGTAAGAGTGGAAACTGGGGGTAGCCACTGGAATGTCTAAGATCTCAGGGCCCCAAGAGGTTCCCAGGATCCAACATTAGGTCATCCATTAGCTGAGATATCCAACAAAGCAAAGAGAGAACCTGTGAGAGTGTTACAGGGCCTCCTACACTTAAACACTGAATTCACTGTTTATCAGGCTTATTTTAAAGTATGATTTTATATGTTAAGATGCTCAAGAGTCTAAATATAAAGTAAAAGTTTGAGTTTGTTAGCAATAATTGAAAATATGCTTAATTAACTAATAGACTAACAACATTATTTTAAGATAAACTGGAAAACTTCTGGAACAATTCAGTGTTAGAATCTATAAATAAAGCTAGTTAAATAAAATTTTAAAATTAAACTATTTTGACCCCATTTTAACTTCTGGACCATCTCAAAACTGATATTTGCATTTTATTTATGGCTTCTGAGTTTTTCTCTAATATCTTGGTTCTATGACTTTATCTTGACATTGAATCTGATAGGGTCAGAGTATACATATCCACCTGTCAGTAAGTGAACCTTTGACTGTGATTGTGTAATAAATCACCTATGGGCTCATCAGTTTCATTGTTTGTTTGCTTTTACTGCTTATGACATACAGCTATTTTCATCATTCTTACTTTATTTCCTTAAAGGAGTAAGCACACCATTTTCTCTGTTTCATTACTTTTCTGGATGTTCTGATTTATCTTCTAGACAATCTTTAATATCACTTAGAGAAGATAAAATATGTGGCTATTACTTTAATTTGAAGAATATTGACTTTTCAGTTCTTTCTCTGTGCACAGGCACATTTTGAGCAGAAGTTCCTTCCTTGATGTTTACTAAGATGGTTATATTTTTCTCTTCTGATGACTCTATATCAATGATCACATTTATTAATTTCCTTACCTGGAGATAGTTTTGTGTCCCAGACATCAGATTCTACTTGATGAAGAATCATCTTTCCTTTTACATAGTGCTGAACCTTGTTTGTTAATATTTTGAAGTTTTTAAATCTTTGATACTTTTCTAGATTGTATTTCTTGTAGATCTTTTAAAATTACCTCTCTTGTGTCCATCTTGTACATTGCCCTTCACAATACTATAATTTATCTTATGTATATTATGTTTACTTACAGGTTTCTAAAACACCACATACTTCTGTTCCTACTGTATTTCTCCTCTCTTCCGTTCTTATTAATGATGCTCTCCTATTTTGCAATTTTATTTTTATTATGTTTTTAGTTACTGGTTGTAGATGTGCATGTAGTGTTGTGGAAGGAGCAGACAGTGTGCACATTCCATTTGGAGGTCAGAGAACAATTTGCAGGAGTCAGATCTGCTCTCTCTTTCCACCATGGAATCTCTGGGGTCAAACTCCAGTCTTCAGGCTTAGCAGTAGATACCTCTACCAACTTCCTAGTCTTTTTTCTCTAACCTCAACTTTGAAGAGTACAGCAGTTCAGCATTTAGGTCATCATGATTCCTTAGCTCATTACTGATTTTTGTTTTGGTTTAAAATTATTCTTAGATCTTTTATTAAAGCATGTTTGTTGCCTTCCTCTTTAGTTTTCTCTTTGTAGTATATTAATTTATAACCCCATTGCTTTTCCTTTATGTTTAGAATGTGAGATTTTTTTCCTGTTTTTAATTGTCAAAAAAATGAAATTTATTTCTTTTGTTATTTTGTATGATACTGTATTTGTCCATGGTTTTTATCCCTTTGAGCATAATTTCATTTACTCTTGTGGATTTTATTTTTGCCTTTATCATTTTTTAAATAGCCTTTGATTGCATTTCAGTTTTCACATAGAACCAAAATTTAAGTAGGAATTCTTCCCATTTTCTCATGGGTTGTCTCATAGTACTTTATTCTAAATAAAAAATCCATAACTAAACCTTTACTTATGCATGTTTTGAATTTCAATCATGAATGCATAATATTGTAACATGTATAAAATTGTCAGCATACAATTCTTATGTCTGCTTAATACTCTCTTGAATATAAAAAAAGTTATATTCCCCTGTTAAAACTCATGCATGTAAAAGAAATAATCCTTTCAAAAATTTCAGTGTGGTATATGTGTATGAGTTTGTAGGTGTACGTGTGTGGAGGTGCACATGCGTTGTCAGAGTGTGAAGCCCAGTGGACAATCTCGAGTTTCCTTTCTCAGGTGTCATCCTTTGGTACTGTGACAACTTTAACTGGACTGGAATAGCCAAGTAGATGAGACTGACTGCCCAGTAAACTTCAGAGATCTACTAGTCTTCTTTATCCAACACTGGAATTACAAGTATGTGCCAGTCACACTTTTGTTTGTTTGTTTGCATGTTTTTCCATGAGTTCTGGAGATAGAACTGTTTACAAGGAAAGTATTTTAGCTGGGAGCTGAAGTCCCAGCCCCTGAGTTTTTAAAAATACTATATGTACGTCTAATATCGTTGAAAAAGCATATTACTAATTAGCAATAAGTCTAGAAATTATTCCTAACAGAAAGTTGAGCCACTATTTTAGAGAGACCATATTGACTTCAAACTGTATGTTCCCAACCCTTCAAAAGAATCGAAAATTGGTCTGATGGCCTGAATCCTGTTAATAGTAGTAATAGTTTCTAGGCTCATTCCCAAGTCTTCCTCCTTGCTCAATATCTTCCTATGTCCTAGATTCGTAAGCTAAGTAATAGAAAGTTAGAAAAAAGAAAAATAAATTCCCATTTTCAAGCACTCTCAGGTTATATTTTAAGAAGCGAAGACTTGATCCCTTTATTATATGCATATTAATCTCAGCAAAGAGCAGTAACCTAAAACAAATGACTACTTTTACATTTCAAATGCAGTTATCTTCATTCTGGAATTTTCATGATCATTATCTTTGTTAATTAGAAAAATAAATGACTTTAAGTGTTTTAATTCCCTCGAGACTTTCTGAACACACAGTGTAAGTCATGCCTTTGTATTCTATAGGTGGATGGAAGGAAAAAAAAAACCCTGCTTTATGACCGATAGCCCTATGCCTCATATTTTCTTCTCAGGGGTTTAGAAAGACAACATTCACCTGCTGAGAGGGAAGCCACAGAACCTGAGGATTGGGAAAACATGCAATGGCTAAAATATTTTCACTAAGATTCCTGATGTTGGGGGTAATATTTATCAAACGCCACCGGTAGGGCCTACTATCTAATCCGCGGCTCTGCTTTGCTCAGGCCACCAAGTTCCACGGCCAGAGCTAAGCACACCACAGCTGGAAGCAGCCATAGGCCACATGAGCCACAACTAGACCCAAGAGACTGCGGCCCTGGCCAGCCAGAAACATAGGGCCTGACACTCATGAGACACCAGCGTGGGAGACGGCTCTGCCAATCCACCACTCTGTCCACAATGCATGGCTGAGCCTGGACTATCTCGCCATGCATGTGGTACCTGGTAAAAATGAGATTCTTAATGCTTAAATATTATCCAGTATTTATATATTTGGAAATGCTCAATTCACAAGATGCCCACACAATTAGAGTTATTACCCAATACCTAACCTTAGATAAAATTTGTTAGCCAGGACTGTTCTTGATGCATCTGTAGTTCTCCATGGCTGTTTCACCTCTCCTAGCTCCTCCTCTTCCTTCTCATCCTCTCTTCACTCCTCCCACATTAACTCCTCCCAAATTACCGAGCTTTATTGTAAAGTGTAGTTGGGGAAATATCCTGCTACATCCTGAAATAATGATCATTTTGCATTTTTATCTAAGCTTCTGTATCTTTTTTGACATAACTGAAACATATGACAAAATTAGAAGCCTATTTCAGTAACTAAGAATGTGGAATAATGTCCTTTCTCAGTCAGAGAGATATCGACATTCTATAGTGACCAAGTCTTCCAAAAGCAACATGTGACTTCTAACAAAGCAGAGTTTGCTCACCAAAAAATTACTTTCTGTACCAAGATGAAGTCTAACAAGATACTTTACTCTGTATCCATACTACCATTATCTGCTGGCTGTAGCTATAAATTTTGATCAGCTTAGCCTGACAGAACCTAAATTAAGAAAAAAAAATCTCCACATGGCCATGTCTGTATTTGATCAATGAATCAAAAAAATAACAAAGCTTTTCACAAAGAAAGGAGTATTTTGTAACATCAGCTGGTGTTTAGTACAGTCATGTTCTCAATCAGATATGGCCACATAATATCTTCTGGAATCCAGAAAATTAAAAAGATAAAACCCTTTTGTACCTAAATCTACCATTTGAAAAAAAAAATGGAAGAGACCTGAGAGAGGAAGAGATGACAATGGTGTAAAGTGTGATGAAGGTGATAACTCTTGTTAACCACATGCTTACTATGGGCATGCCTGATCTAAGGTAATCTTAATATCTCTTTAATTGTGAACCTGTTTGACATTTCCAGGAGGTAAAGCAGATACTGTATAAATCTGGATCATCTGATAAAAATAGATGATATATTGACTAGAAAAAAAACAATACTTTCAGATATATAAGCTAAAACAAATATACAATGGTTACTTGACCCCAGATACAGCCACTAATCTAGCCAGTTATACAGTCCACCACATATGTCAACTGGTGCAATTTCATGACTACCATTAGAACCAAGTACAGACATGAGCTTCAACTAGGTACTTACTAGAAGCTATAAGGCAGTAAAATCTGTTGACAATCACTCATTCACTGGTTCACACAGCATGCATTTATTGTGTGAGAGTCTATTCCTATTTTATAAGAAACTCAAATACAAATCAAAAGATGACATAAGTATATTATGTCAAATCAAAAGATGACATAAGTATATATCACATTATACCTTGAGTCACTTAAGGAGAAATTTTAAATTTGGTATTAGAAGGACCAAATTTTCTCCTTCCTTCCACCCATGGAATAGTAAATAGAATGTAACTGTGGTAATCATCCACTCATTGAAATTAAAGCTAATTTCATGACTCAAGGTAAAACCAGTCCACTATATGTATATGTATATGTATATGTACATATATATATACACACATAACTAGACACAACTATATACACCTTTTCTCTTTGAGCAAAGGCAACTTCAACCTTTCTATTTCCCATGTTTTAGGTTAGAAAATAAGAAACTAATTTTTTCATCTATTTTCTACAACTTAGAGCATAATACAACTCTTGATCTTAATGACATCTCTGTATATTTTTTCTGTGTGTGGTGTATATATGTGTGTTCTTGTAGGTCTATGTACATATGTGAGAGTGTGTATAAAGACCAGAGGACTAACTTTGCTGTCTTTCTCAGATGTTTCCCACATTATTTTTTGAGACTCACTCTCACACTAAATTAAAGCACATTGGTTCAACTAGGTTCGCTGGCCAATGACATCAAAGGATACTCCTGTCTCTATCTCCCTAATGCTGGGGTTGCATATACACAACACCATATTTGACATGTTATGTGGGTTTTGGGGGAACTGTGCTCAGGCTCTGATGTATACAGAAAAACTGAGACATCTTTCTGTCTTCCATTTTATGAACATGTTTCATGGTTAACAAAATATTCTCAAATTTAATGTTCTTTATCCACTCTCAATGTTGGTAATGTAATGGAATTTATACTGTGTAAGTCTTGGATAGTTGGAACAATGTGAATAATGACTGAAAACTACAGTTTGAATGGAAAATAGTGAAATATTTATTTCCAAAGCTTAGTATAAAACCTCTCATTCCAAACTCTTGATGTGGTGCTTTGAATGAAAATGTCCTCCATGTACTCTAATTCCATAGACTCTGAAATTTAACCATTTGCTTCGCAGCTAGTGACACTATTTGGGGGGTCTAAGAGACATGGAATAGATGAGTAAAGTATGTCACTAGAGCCTGACTTTGGGATTTCAAAACCCTGCCTCATTCTCAGTTCACTCTCTGGTTTATGCTTGTGGCTCAAAACTGAAGCCTTCAGATACCTACTCATACTAACATGCCTTCATTCTGTCATCAAGTATTCTAACCCTTTGGAACTATAAACCCAAGTAACCTCTTTGGCTCTAAACTTCTTTGTCATGGTGTTTTATAATAGCCTTAGAGAAGTAACTAATACACTTAGTTTTCCAAAACTTGGATGAGCTTTGAAATGCCCTTTAGTGGACACAAATGTTGAATACTCTTCTGGTGGCTAGATGAGCTTCTGATCACTGTCCCTTGCACTGTGATAAATCATGTCTGTCTGCAGGCTGCATAATGAAGGCTGCTTGAACCATCTCTGGATTCAAACAAAGTAGAAAAACATTTTCTGAGGATACAGGAACTAGGGCTAAGTTGAGTCTTGATTTAATGATTCTTATCAAAAAAATAAGCATTTGGTCTTTAGATTTAATCGGCCTCTATCTGCAGCTGCATCTCAACTGGCAATTGCTTCCTCCCTGGGCTCCTTGCCCAAGCAAATGGGGTTCATTCTTGTTTCATGTCTCGCTGAGTTCTCCGATAATAGAGGAGGTAACTGAACTATGCCTCTTTCTCTGAATCTCAGAGCTCTGGAAATGAGCGGAAGGGGATTTTCCTCCTATCATGTTTTGCCATCACAATAAAACGCTATCCTGTAATGCACTCTGAAGGCTGCTTAATTTTCTAACTATAAAATCTCAGGGGCAAACTTGCAGTCAGTGTTCAAGTACAGGATACGTTCCAATGTCACAGTTTTATGTAACAAGAGAAACGCAAAAAACAAAATCTGTTTATTCATAGTCATTGATTTTGTTCTAAAGACTTACTATATGTGGTTGACATAAGCTCTTTGTCCTTCCTGCAATGTATATCTTGCGTAAATTAGAAAACAATACTTTTTTTGTTTCCTCTTATTATTTTTTCCATGGTTCTTCCTCTGTGTTAACTGCTCTGTCATTAAAGGTACAGTTTCTGTTTTCCAATGTACCACTGTACCCTTCTGTAGAAGTTCAGAGTAATTGCAAATTAAATAGGCTTGAGACTTTTTTTCATGGGTATTTGGGGGTTTCTGATTTCAAATGAAATGCATTAACCAGTTTTAGCTTCGCAGATGAAAAAAATTAATAAGATCTAAGCAGGATCCATCTTCTCTATCCATACTTGCAAAAAGCTCTCTTTATTCTGAATGGCATAATTTTTCTGCCTCCCTCATTAAAAAGATGTCATAATTAAAATGGTAACTACTCGGTAATAACAGGTAAATTTTGTTGCCAGATTCAATCTTATATGCAGTTATCTGGTCAAATGGCTCTATTTACCAAATCTTATTAGTTATCTGGTACAATAACTCTCTCTGACTTCATTGTGCCTGTGTATTTAGTAGATTAAAGCCTGCAATATTTAATTCAAGAAAATTAAACCTGCCCCTGGTTGTCATTTTAGTGCACCATCTGTTGCTCCAGGTGCTTGCCTGGTTTTTAAGGGCTGTGAAGTGAGCTCTTTCACAACAAGCCTGCATAAATGGATGTCCTCCCAGATGCTGTGTTTCAAGCTCCACCTCAATGCATTAGCTAGGCTTACAGGGAAACGAGGAGCCATGTTTTTAGATTCATGTGAGGATTTAAGGTGTTTTAAACATGTGCAAGGTGGAATATAGCTGTCACCAACCTTAATAAAATGGCAACTTTAATATCCAAAGTGGCAAAGGAGGGTATCCATGGGAACACCTTGAAGATCAAAAAACAAACAAACAAACAAAAACCAAAACTGAAGGTCAGATCCACAAATATTAGATGATCACTAATAGCTTTAGCCTTATGAAAGGCTGGCTGTAAAATATTTCACTGAAGTACTATGTTTAAGAAAAACTCTTGTTAGTGTTTTGTTTGGAAGTTTTTGGGATATAAGTTTAGAGTTAAATAATCAAGTACACCAACCGGGCAGTGGTGGCACACACTTTTAATATCAGAACGTGGGAGGCAGAGGCAGGCAGATTTCTGAGTTTGAGGCCAGCCTGGTCTACAGAGTGAGTTCCAGGACAGCCAAGGCTACACAGAGAAACCCTGTCTCGAAAAAACAAAAACAAACAAACAAAAACAAAAAGAAATCCAGTACACCATTGTTTTACTATAGCATGTATTGAGGTGGGTGGATATTGAAATACATGAAGCTACACTTACGTCTATTTCAATGAATACTCACAAACTGAGCATATCTACAGAACTTACTTCTTCTACTACCAACCTATGTGTTTCAAGTCTCCCCTGCCTGCCATAATATTAACATTTATTTGGGTTTTTAATATTGATTTATTGTGGGGGATATGAAATGTTCATGTTTATTGATTCATAACATGTATGTATAAAGGTAAGCAAATTATAATTGTGACTCTTCACAAATCCCTGACTTCATACCAAGTAAAAGGCTGCTGCCTTCCTCCCCACCTTCACCTTTGGCCAAGATTCAAATGACATTTAATGAACTTCTCTAAAGGCAACCACCACCAGCACCAAAGCCCCTACCCCAAATCCTTTTGTTTACTATTCCTGATCTTTCCACAGTGATTATCACTTTTTTTGAATTATCAGTACTTATCTCTAGGGTTTGTTTCTGTCCAACATGACAGATTAGACATACCTATTTGTGAACTTTATGTAATTGGAATCCTATGATAAAGAGTATTTTGTCTGTATTCTTTTGATCTTTTCTCTAAGAGTATGTTCCTGTTGCTGTCATTGAAACTATTTTGTTCATCTTCAATGCTATATGCTGACTTTCTAAATAAGTCCCCATCTATTTGTCTGTCATATTGCAACTGCTATTTTGATTACTTCTATTTAAGGCTATTATAAAAACATATAAGGCTGTGTATATGTTTGTTTCTATCACTTGGGAAACCTATGTATGGATTTCTGCTAACTACATGCTTAAAAGTGGAATAAATGAGTCTATGGATATGCAAAGTTCAGCTTTGGTCTTTATCACATAACTGTTTCCACATGCTAATGGCGAAATGTACCTTCTACCTGTAGTGTGGGTTTTTCTGTTAATTCGCCTCTATTAGTATTACTGTCTTAAGATTTATTTTTATTCTTTAATTATTTTGTGTATGTGTGTCTGTGTACAGTTGTGAGTGTAGGAGCCTGAGCAGTCAGAAGAGAGCACTGGATTCTCTGGAGCTAGAGTGCTGGGAACTTAACTCAGGTTATCTGCAAGAGCAGTTGCTCTTACTTGGTGAGCTATGTTTTCATCCTAGTTGGCCTTCTTTAAGTGAATTTTAACTGCTCTAGTAAACTGTAATAGTAACTCTTTGTGGTTTTAATTGATAGTATATACATTACTCTGAAACATGAGGGTCATTTCCTATGTTCAGAGTCACGTAAATATACCAATTGGTACCTCTTGTAACAATTGCCTGCTGAGGTATCTTGTACATTATTTTTATTGCTTTATCTTATCATTGGTGGGTTTTTATTTTTAAGAACTTTGATATTGTGTACCTGTATGTCTGTTTATCTGTGTGTGAGAGCATGTGCATTCGTGCGCACTGCCCATAGAGGCATAAGCAGGTGTCAGATTCCTTGGGTCTGGAGTTACTTGCAGTTGTGAGTAATCCAACGTGCATGGTGTGACCCAAACTCCAGTCCTCTGGAGAAGCAGAACATGTCCTTAACAGCTGAGCTATTTCTCCAGCCCTTTATTGGTTTTACTCTACAGATGAATCATTTTACTGCTGCCTGTTTTACAGATGTCCTCCAGCGTGCTGTGTATTTAAAGCTGTTCTTATGTTTTTGAAATATATAATTTCATTGTTTAATGCAGTGGAATTTATCTTATCAGTATTGCCAGTCCCCTTTCAGTCAGTGCTTGTGTGTCTTAAAATGGTCTGCTTTGTGAAGTCATGAAGATATTTACTTAAATTGTCTTCTAAGCCCATGGTTGTTTTTTGTTTTATATTTATATGGGAATCTAGCATGTTGTGTTATGTATGAGGTTAGATTTCATTTTATCTTCCACATTCTTTCAGGTGCAGCACTACAAATTGTAAGGACTCTTCCCTTGCTATCCAGGAGTGCTGATTTTACCATAACCCAAGTCCTTTTAAATGCACCACTGTATTTATGAGCTGTCTCTCATGCCCTGTTAGTCTGCATGTCTATCCTTGTACAAGAATTATTTAAATCATTATAGGTTTATAAGCATCGTTGGAATTTCTTAGGATCGAACTGGTTTATTTTTCCTCTTGCATTTATACATTGACTTTTTAAAATAAACTAAACTTTCGCAATAAAAGACTTGGAATTTTAATTAAGATTACAGAAAAGTGTAGAGATCAATTTGAGAGTAACATTTTTACAAAATTGGTTTTTGTGGTCTATGGGGATTGTGTCTCTCTCCATGTATTTCTGAGGAAAGGGAGAAAGATTTCCTTTCTTTTCTTTCAGTGGTGTTTTGTGGGTTTTCCACTTTGATCTCCTAATTTATGCACTTTAAAGTACTTTGACATCTTTATTCCTTACAATTAATATGCTTTCTTTAGTTTGTTACTTTTATATATCAACTATTTTAACTCACATAAGGCTGCATTTAAATAGCCAATATTCATTTGGATTTGTACATGTTTCCTTTTTTTTAAGATTTATTTATTTATTATATATGAATACATTGTAGCTGTCTTCAGACACACCAGAAGAGGGTATCAGATCTCATTACAGATGGTTGTGAGCCACCATGTGGTTGCTGGGATTTGAACTCAGGACCTCTGGAAGTGAAGTCAGTGCTCTTAACCACTGAGACATCTCTCCAGCCCAACTGCCGATTTGTACATGTTTCCAATAACTTTTTTTCAACTTATTATTATTATCATTATCATCATCATCTTTATTATCACTGTATTAGTTTGGGTTCTCTAGAATAACAGAACTTACATAATGAATCTATATATCTATATCTATATCTATATCTAATCTATATCTATATATATGTATATATATAGAGAGAGATTTATTAAAATGACTTATCATCTGTAATCCAGCTAATCCAACAATGGCTGGCTATGAATAGAAAGTCCAAAAATCTAGTAGTTGTTCAGTCCATGAGGCTGGGTATCTTAGCTGATCTCTGGTAGAGCTGGAATCCTGAAGAAGTAGATTCTAATGCCAGCAGAGCAAGAGCAAACAGATAGAGCAAAAGCTTCTTCCGTCTAAGTTCTTATGTAGGCTTCCAGCAGAAGGCATGACCAGGTTATAGATGGGTTTTCCCAACTAAAAAGATCCAGAGTAAAGCTATGTCTTCTTACCTCAAAGATCCAGATTAGAAGTAGCTTTTCCCACATCAAATTAAGCAAAAATCCCTCACAAGTGTGCCCCTGGAGTATTAGTTAATTCCAAATGTTGTAAAATTGACAAACAAGAATAGCCACTACAGTCAGTGTGCATGCCTGCATGTATGTGTCTATGTGTGTGCGCGAGCGCACGAGCGTGTGTGTGTGTGTGTGTGTGTGTATGTGGGTGTGTGTGTGTATGTGTGTAAAACCAGTGTGCACTTGTGAAGGTCAAAGTACATCTTTTGGGAATCATTTCTCTTCTTTCTCCTCATTTCATGTGTCAAATGGTCTTACACACTGAGTCTTCTCACTAGCCTCTTCAACAGCTTTTCTAGGCTTCAACCTATCTCTTCCATGTGGCACTATTCTGTGTAAAGGGTTAGGGTTAGGGTTAGGGTTAGGGTTAGGGTTAGGGTTAGGGT
>NW_021604665.1:14969491-14990160 GCF_004785775.1 Grammomys surdaster | reverse complement strand
AGGGTTAGGGTTAGGGTTAGGGTTAGGGTTAGGGTTAGGGTTAGGGTTAGGGTTAGGGTTAGGCTTAGGGTTAGGGTTAGGCTTAGGCTTAGGCTTAGGCTTAGGCTTAGGCTTAGGCTTATGCTTAGGCTTAGGTTTAGGCTTAGGCTTAGGGTTAGAATTAGTATTAGGGTTAGAGTCTTATGCAATTACCTTGATAAATGTGCACCAACAACAAATTTCCTCAGTTTTTATTAGTCTAAAATGTCTTTCGTTCAATTGTAGTGTTTGTTTGTTTGTTGTTTGTTTTTATCTTTGCACCTTGTTAATCACATTTGTACATTTGTATTCCAGGTTTCTTTTAATTTTATTTAGTTGTATTGAACATTTTATTTATATTTTGGGAATTTTATGAAAGTATTCAATGTGTTATTATTACAAACCCCCTGACACTCTTTAACACATCCTCCTCTCAAATCCATTTCTTCTTTCTTTTTAAATAATATGCCATTGCATCTAATTAGAGTTGCCTGTATGTAACGAGTGTGGGGTTAGCCAGTGGAACATAGTCAAGCACTCCCCCAATAAGGAATGTCTATCCTTCCATTTGCTGTTATAGCTTCCAGCATCTCTTTAGCTCAGCCTTGCATGGTCTTATCCCTCCAGAAAAAAAAAAAAAAAAACCTCAAACACTGAATCCTTTGAATTCTACATTACTTAGCCCAGTAATTCTTCCCTTTCTGTCATCATTCTGTGCCTTTATTTTACTCTGACCCAGACTTAAATGGTTGCATTTATCCAATGTTGCAATCTATATTATGCTAATAATAACTGTAGCAAGTACAAATCTTATTCTTGATTTTTCAGAGCATAGAAAGCAATTAATATAGAATTATCTAGTAAGATGAATTCCATTTTGGCTATTCTGTTTCTGGTAAGATGAGACCATTTTTCTGGCTATGACTTTAAAACTCATTGATTCCAGAGAGATGGAAATGGGAATGGAAACGAATAGAGGTAGACACAGAGGCAGAAACAAGGAGATACAGAATAAAACTTCAAGGAGTATTTTGAAGCATCAGTTCAATGCTTGATATTTAGTATTTGATATTCAGGAATCTCAGTGTGACAGTGGACTATTATACTAGAAGACTAATTCAAACTGTATGTAATTATTTTTGAAGCTTTCATTAGTTTACTTAATCTAGGAAGATACTGGCTTTTAGTGTGGTTTCTTCTGGGGCCCTCAATTTGCTAACAGAGTCAATTTCAGTCTCCTGCTGTCTCAGTTCCCAGAGTGTTGTCTTTGTCCTCAAATTATATGTGCTGGCTCCTAAGGGTCCTATATTTATAACCTTACCATTATGAGCTTAATCCACAAATATAAAGAATCCTAGAAATTCTAATAATGTCCTGTTGAGCCACTGAGCCTTTGTGGATCAGTCTTCATGGTGTAACGAATGAGATTCTATATTGTGCCACATCATTAACTGGTCCAGCACTGCAGATAGGGATTGAGCCCAACCAGAAGCACAAGCTCTGAAAGTTGCACTAGACTTGTTTGTTTCAAAACAACAATGACAGCGACCTCCACCCGCACCCCCTCGGAACTCTTCTGGGTAAAAAAGGAGTGGATTCTCTTTAAAACAAAACAAAATGTCTATACTAGCTAAATAGAAACTAATGCAGTAGCTTTCCTCGGAGATGTGCTTGTCTTGCTGTAGCTCTAACAGCGAGCCTTGTTTTGTTTTCTTAATTTATCATGTTATTACCCATGCGCAAAAGTCTCTCTTCACATGTCCATGTGCCCGATGCCAATCTGTTTTGCCTATTAGCATTGAAAGGTCCTTAAGACTGTTGTGCACTCAGGCAGTGGAAAAGAGCAGTGGTCTGCCACAAGTTGATTTCTAGGGAAGTGGCTTAATCTAAACACAATATGCCATCGTGATGAGGCTCCCGTGGGCTTTAAAAGGCTGGAATAGAAAGCAAGGAAAGGTGGTTAGTTTAGGATCATGTTTCTGAAAATGTCTTGGTGTTATCCATCCTGAAACTCAATGAAAATGAATTGATGAGCAGACAATAGCCAGTGTGCACAGCTGATTGATCTGTGCAGCAGGGACATCCCCAAGCTGTTTGGCAGCAAGCCGTCTTTCTTCTGTTCTTTCCTTATTAATGCAGGCGATGATAAATGGCCATGCTGACAGCCCACTACAATGAAAATAAAATCCTTGTCAGGGAGTCTTCCATCTTCTTAGGAGCAAAGAAAAACTTGCCCTGTAACCCTCCTGCAAGATTTTCTCACACAGTCTTGGCAGCGACATGTATGTGACTGTGTGTGTGTGTGTGTGTGTGTGTATGCTACTGAACACTATGAGATCATTTCGAAGAAAAGGAACTAAAAACAGTGTTAAGAAATCAACCTTGTATGCCAGGCAGTGGTGTCGCATGCCTTTAATCCCAGTACTTGGTGTGCAGAGGCAGGAGAATTTCTGAGTTCGAGGCCAGCCTGGTCTACAGAATGAGTTCCAGGACAGCCAGGGCTCTGTCAGAGAAACTCTGTCTCGAAAAACAAACAAACAGACAGACAGACAGACAGACAGACAGACAGACAGATATAAACTGTTAACAGAAAACACCAGGCTATAAGAAAGCCCGAGAAAATGTAACTCTCAGAAACACCTTCAGTTTAGATAACTCAAGGAGATGAAGGAGATTCATATATTTTCCACACATTGCTTTATAAAAGAAAGCAGGTAATGGGAAATGGAGAAGGAATGGATTTAATTGATTATGATCCAATAAAATTATACTGCAACTTATCATTCTATCATGTCTCAAAACCCTTTCTCCATCTAAACAGTGCTGTGCTTCTTCACTCAGTGCAGTCAGAAACCAGGTAAGTACCTGATCATGCTGTTATCAACAAAAACATGCATGTTCTAATATTGTTGAAAACATGATGTCTTGTGAGGAAAGCTAAGCTGAGAAAGCTTACAGGGTCCCCTGGAAGTTGTTAGGTCTGGAGAGTAAGGCAAACCTTATGGCGGGTGCTGTTTGCTGACAATCACCACACAGACGTATTAGCCCAGGTGTCTAAGAACAAGCACGTTTCCCTGTTGAGTAGCTTCCAATAGAAAAAACCTACAAGCAAGTAGTTTTCAGAGGGTGGAGTAAATAAAGTACCTCTATTCAATGAAATGACTGCTAGAACAAGGAACATCAAATTTATCAAACGTAGCATTTTCAGGGGCTGGAGAGATAGCTCAATGCTTAAGAACAAAGCTCTTGCAGAGGACTGGAATTCAGTACTCATCTGTAACTCCAGTTTCTGGACATCCAACACTTTCTTCAGACATCTGCAGGCACACATGTGTACAGTTATACATGCAGGCAAGAGCTCAAACACATAAAATAAAAATAAATCAATGTTTTTTAACCAACAGTTTATAAGAGAGACTGAGGAATGTTTTAGATTAGGGTTTCTATTGCTGGGAGAAAACAATACAGGAAGCCAAGGCAGAAGCTTAGAGTAGAAACCTGAAGGCAGGAACCAAGGCAGACACTCTGAAGGAATGCATCTCCCTGTGGCTTGTCCAGTCTACCTTCATATACAACCCAGGACTACCAGTTCAATGACAACACAGCCCACGTAATTCATTATTTAAGAAACTGCCCCACAAGCTTGTCCATAGAGGAGTATTTCCTCAGTTGAAGTTTTCCATTCTCAAATGACTCTAGCATGTTTAAAGTTGACAAAATCAGTCAAGACAAACAGTATACATAATCTATTTATATTTTTAAAAAACAGAATAACAGCAAGTATATATGTACATATTATAGACACAGATGAAGATATATGTTAAAGCTTTTATATTCAAAGATTATTTAGGGCAGGTGTTGTAATGCCTAAAATTAACCTGTAAGCAGTTCCATCCCCAACCCCTACCATCACTCCCACTCCTACTCCTGCCCAGGAGCCAAATAACTTCCTGGAATGCTGGGAACTGTAGTTCTGAGAAAGTCAAAGTCTCATGGAAAAGAATGGTTTGTCCATATAAGCTCCTGCAATATGTGCTTTGAGGCCATTCCAGCTGGGAAATTCCGGAGAACAGTCATTACCAAAGTCCATCTCTTGGTCAGTATTTAATATTTAATAGAGCTAGCTTTAAATTTTGCCCAAACTGGTGGAGTTGGTTTTCCTGGCAAATCTCAGGATTAACTATGGCAAGGAGGGTAAAACATTGATGACTCTAAGAAAATTCACCCTTCTAATCATTGAAGGTTGCTTACAGGTATTTTGTAAAGATGAATTTTGTTTTGCTACTGTATATATTACATTTTTATAAGAATCCAATAAAATTTTTAAACATATTCTTGTTTCCAGTCCAGTTTTTCAGGTGCTTGTCTATTTGTGGCTATTAATCAAACCCATTGGAAGAGTTATTCCAGGTTATACCATCCTGAATATTTTCAAGTGAACAATGGGGTAAAATGTGGCTTACACCTCTTAATGATGTTCTGAGATGTGACATAGTATATGCCAATGACTCACAAGAAGCATCACCTAATAATACAGATTTATGATTGATCCTCAACCCCAGAATTTACTAGATCAGATAGGTTAGGGTTAGGTTGCCTGTCTGCAAACTTTATGTTTGGGTCAGGTTGAGCAGGTGTACTGTCTACATATAATCCAGATGTTCTTCCCTTAGAAAGCATTTGCTAAGGATCCACACTAGGGTGTAGAATACCATTTGCCTGGATGAGAAACCCACAGATGATGCTGATGAGACTACTTTAAATATCTTCGTTGAGAGCAGTATAGACATTTCATAACTATGGCAAATGTAGACAGAAAATCAAGACTCTCAGCTGCACACAGAGGAGCTCCATCACATAGAGGTCTTGGGCAGGATGGGCCAAGAGCAATAAGGCGTGGGGGTGCAGTGATAGCAGCCAAGAGGAGAGCTGTATGGAGGTGAACTGTGTGAACTCATTTAGTTGCTGCTCTCAGATGACAAATAGGAACAAAGACATTAGAGTTCAAACATGGAGGCCCTGGTGCCTTCGCAAGGTGGAATTTCTTTAGGAAAGGTTAATTAGCTGAAAACAGTGATAATATATTCCATCATCTTAATTTTAACTAAAGACTTCCTGTATAGTGAAAAAATGCCTGAGAGTTGAAGAAAGAAGAAAGATGGAAAGGAAAAAATAGGATAAATAAAGAAATGGATGAAAAGGAAGAAATGAGAAGGAAAGGAAGAAGGAAGGGAGAAAGAGAGGGAGAGTAGGAGAGGGGGGTTACCATGAATTGTGTAGTAGAGGATGGTAATGGTGTAGTGCTAGAGAAAGCCAGAGGGGGTGCTCCCGAGTCTTTGCAGAGACTGGAATTTTGAAAGGAGCTATACTTCATTTCACAGGAGAGTCTTATGTTGGCAGGATGTGAAGGGGAGGGATGTCTTCACCCCTATCATGTGGGGTGATGTATCAGTGCGGTATAATTTAGAACATGGGTGTTTTCTTTTAATTAAAGAAAAGACAGGGAGAGATGTAGGAGCAGGGTTCAAGGTTGGGGAGTGTATGGAAGAACAAGTATTGGGATGGAAAATCTGTGGGTATCTGGCTATCATAGTGTCTAGTGGTTTGGAAGTTGTCAACAGAATCACCCTTTCCACTTTGGTTCAGAAAGCTGGGTAGATCTGCTATATTTTCCTGCTTTTTCTCTAACTTTTTTTCATGTACCTGAAGAATACATACCTTATCTGTAAGGATTACATGAAACATCAATTTTGAATTATGCATGTTTTCTTTAGATTCTATAAGACAGAATCACCTAACTGTGCAATCATGATCTTTCTCCCTCCATAGAGCTGAGAACACAGGCATGCACCACCATATCTGACTAATTTTTTAACCATGTATTTTTATATGAAAAAAATGGAGGTAGTATGTGTACCTGTTCCAGATGGTTGTACTAATGATAGAAAACATTACTTGGTATTGAAAACCTCTTTCTTTGTTCAAATTAGCTTCCACAAAGGTTAACTATATGTTTTATTTATTTGTTAAATTTGTTTTGTTAAAGATCAATCTCTGTTAACACCATTGTGTGTAAAATGAGGACTGTAATAGTTTATATATGCTTGGCAAAGGAGTGGCACTGGTGACCTTGTTGGAGTAGATATGTCACTGTGGGTGTAGGCTTTAATGCCCTCATCCTAGTTGCCTGAAAGCCAGTCTTCTGCTAGCTGCCTTAGGAATGAGAGGTGGAACTCTCAGCTCCTCTAGCCCCATGTCTGCCTGGACACTGCCCTGCTCTCTCCTTCATGATAATGGATTGAACCTCTGATCCTATAAGCCAGCCCCAATTAACCATTTCCCTTATAAGAGTTGCCTTAGTCATGGTATCTGTTCACAGCAGTAAAACCCTAACTCAACAGTTGGGCAAGATTGCTCATATGGTGCAACTGTTTGCTTATTAATCTGGTGAGTCAAGTTCAAAGGTTGGAATGTACATAAGATAGTAGAAGGATAGAAATGACTCTATAACATTGTCCTCTTACTTCCATGTGCATGCTGTGGTTTACACTTGCACACACATACACTGTGCATATCATCATCCATAAAAATTACAAGCACTCTCCCATGTTAAGTCACTCACAAAGGTCAAAAGGCATAGTAACTCAAAACCTAAGTATTGGGATCAAAGATAATTGCATCTCAACAGTGATGCTGCTGAAGCCTGGTTCTATGACCCTCTCAAAGCCTCAGCTCCATCCCTCTAATATGAGTACCTCACAGTTATCTCAGTAGGTTGCTGTGAGGATCAAAGTGAACGTATTTCAAACATGTAGCATTATATCTAAAATAGAGTAATTGCAAACAAAAACAAAGTAAGAAAGGAGCCAACAAGCAAAAACTAGTGATTTGCATTAACTGAATTGAAACTGATTCGAAGAGACAAAAACCAGAGCTGAAGGGCAGATACACGGGGTTCTGAGAGGGCTTCCGGATCCTGAGTAATAGACCCACTGGGATTCAGACAGGGCTGGTTGTAGTTAATGTGGCCCATCTGCTAGGCTGCAGTAAGCCCCTGAGTTGTTTCCCATGAGTATTCATTTGAGCTGATTAAAGCTTTTTTTAATGTGCCACTAGCATCTGGTACATCCTGTACTATTTATATTGGTTTGCTATTATGCTGTTTACCTTAAACAGCTTGGTTCTTTTCAAAAGAAAACATGTAACTCTCCCATGGAGGTCTAGGAAACATTTGAATGATGGCTGGTTTGTGTTCTCAGCCACACTGTGACAAGACAAACTTAGACAGGTGAGTGGAGAGAACACTGAGCCAGGAGTGTGCTCCTTAATATGTGTATTTCTGATACCTCAAGGGCCTCTGTGACAATTGTTTTCCATTTAAAGTAATTCTCTGTGTGTGTGTGTGAGCCTGTATTATGTATGTATGTATGTATGTATGTTATGTATGTATGTATGTATGTATGTATGTGTGTATGTGTGTGTGTATGTATGTATGTGTGTGTGTGTATGTATGTATGTATGTATGTGTGTATGTGTGTGTGAGAGTCAGAGACAGAGAGAGACAGAGAGTCAGAGACAGAGAGATAGAGATAGATAGAGACAGAGAGAGAGACAGAGAGACTGAACTTGCAGACATGTGCCTGTGTACACAAAAATAGCCAGAAGAGGGAATGCCTGGTTTATTACGTGAGTGTTGGGATTCCTAACTCTGGTCCTCAGGATTGTATAGTTCTTAACTGCTGAGCCATCTCTCCTTCCCCAGTTCCCTATTAAGTTTTTAAAAGGGCAGGATCTAGGTATGACCATTATTTTGCTCCCATGTACCACTAAAATTCTAAAATGTATTTGGCCCACACAGCATGTTGAAAGTGTGTGAATGAATGTACATAGTATTCCTATTCACATTTAGACTATATTGACAGTTATTCTTAATAATGGCTTATAGTCCTTGTCTTAGTTAGGGTTTTACTCCTGTGAACAGACACCATGACCAAGGTAACTCTTGTAAGGACAGCATTTAATTTAATTTAATTTAATTTAATTTAATTTAATTTAATTTAATTTAATTAAGAGGTTCATAGGTTCATTATCAGCAAGGTGGGAGCATGGCCACATTCAGGCAGATATGGTACAGGAGGAGCTGAGAGTTGTACATCTTCGTCTGCAGACCTCTAGGAGAAGACTGGCTTCGAGGCAGCTAGAATGAGTGTATTAAACCCACGCCCACAGAGACCTATCTACTCCAACAAAGCCACACCTCCTAATAGTTCCACTCTCTGGGCCAAGCATATACAAACCATCACACTGTGTTATTAAACATATAGATTCTAATCTGGTAAATCTAGACTCAAACATAAAATTAATTTACCTTTTAAGAACTATAGGTGTGCTTTGCAAATCAGTAATCTAAAAGAACACAACACATACCCATCACTCATAAACAACGAGGACAAAATGACCCACAGATAAAAATTAAGAGCTGATTTTCAGTGCAAAATTTCCCAACTGATCAGTTGTGTAAATTTGGGCCACTTCTTATTGAAGGCAAATAGGACTTATTAAGCATGTTCTCTGTGTTAGCTGTAGTAGTAAGACTTCGTTTACAATGTCTCCTGTAGTCGTTAGGTTTGATCCTGGGACTACGCGGGCCATTCCCCTTGCAGCAGCCTTTTTCTTCCAGTTGCTGTAGAAGAAATGGCACACTCTCTAACTAGTGCCTGTCTGTGAATATCTAATCTCCTAGCACACTCCCCAAGCACCCAGATTCCAGGAGTGATCTGGACCAGCAGGTCATTCTTCAGTAACAAGATCCTAAGTGGGACAGCTAAGAGATGAGAAGCTAAAGACTATGGGTAAGGTGGAGCCAGGGGTCTTATACAAAATAGGCAGTATGCCAAGCAAAAAATTTTAAGACGTACAGCATCTTGTATAAGGGTCTTTATGAAAGAGAATGAAGTTAGTGGGAAGATAATCTAACAATAGTGCACAAGGGTAACACAGTGTTTCTTAAGAACATCACAGACTAAATACACAGGAGCCTTGGGACTGATAAATAGCCCTGTACAATGGGAAGAGTTGGGTTCTCAGAATCTAAAGCCAGTGAGTGCTGCCTCATGGGCCTGATCCCAGCCAATTAATGCTCTGTCATACATCAGGGTCTCTGGACAGATTTTGGATCAGTTCAGCCCTCAACACAAAACAATGGCAAAAGCCTGTCTCACTTTCTCAAGAAGGTTTCCAGACCTCACACTCCCAAACTATAGGACATTAGAGGGTTACAGAAGCATGGCCACACATCCCTGAACATATACTTTATTAAAAGAGTACATTTCTTTTAATATATTCTTTTAATAAAGTATATGGGTATACGTTATTATGGGTATACTTTATTAAAAGAGAAACTTGTCTTCTACATCCTCATAGTGGCACCCTTCCTTCTCTGTAATTCCCTCACCTCTCATTGCTACCCAGGAATAAGACAGGAAACCTCCCAGTTCTCTTAAGACCTTTAAGAAGAGACCCTACTCTGCCTCCTAGGTATGAGCATTCTCAGAATTGCTGTCTGACTCTCTATCGGACAATGACATTAACATCTCTTCTAATGAATCTCTTACCCAAGAGGACAGTGTGTCTCAGTGTGCCCTTTGAACTCTAAACCCATAAAACTTTAATATTCATCACAGAAACTCTCTCAGCAATCTCCCTTTTAATCCCATCTCAAAGATGAGAAAACACATTGTTCAGTACACTGCATTTTCATACATTAAACTTTATAGATAATAATGACTCAGTCTGAATTCAAACCTGTGCCTATTGATTTTGTAGATATTGGCTTGATGAGTTATCACCTGCTTTCCCTGAGTCTATCAAATATAAATACTAGCCCTTTCAAGAGAATTCATCTTAATGTACATTGGACAATTCAACCATTCAGATCCATTGTAACTAGACCACATCAATAATACACTTTTCATTTTCATTTTTAAATTAATATTCCTCAGAGTTTGGAATTTGTTTCTAGAGGAAAACCAATTTTCTTTTTTTTGTATTCTTGAAAGTTAACTGCAAGATTTAAGATTTTGCTCCATTGCCTCAGAAGTTGAAAGAAAATAAAAGTCAAAAACAAACAAACAAACAAACAAAAATCAATCATGAAAGCAGGCATTTTAGGTTTTGAGGTTAGGAGTATTTAAGAAGGCTCACAGAATGACATTAATAAGTGTGCAAAACGCAGCTGTTCCCACTTGGTGTGACAGGAGAATGTTGAGGATTCAGAGACAGTTTATGATAACAAGTTCATTCTGTTAAGTGCCCAATCTTGCAGCTCATCTGTTAGAACGGTTTTATTCTCCCCTCTGTAGGGCAGACTAGGGACTGAAGATCTTGGGATGGCTTCCTTTCTATACCCAATTGCATGCTAATCACACTTCTTTGCTTGGTGCATATTTAGCAGTGAAATCCAGGGTGTCCTAATTCACACCTCCACACTTGAAAGTCAAGGGATTGCTAGGTGAGGATGGAGAAAGTGCTTTAGCTTGCAGGAAATGTTTGCCTGCTCTTGAGTGGTTTAGTCACATTTACAAAGAAAGGTGAGAAATTCCATGTTGCTTACCTTGAGGCTTTGGGGACAATGTTTGCAGAGTTTGGGAGTGGAAGGTGAAGTATTCAGCTTGCAGCATCATAAGCAGAATTTGGCCCTTCCACTTTCATGTAGAACACATTGCCTTTTTCAGTAAAACTACATTTTTGCATGCCACTTTTCTCTCCATCTCAGTCAGTTAATTTGCTCCTATTAATGCTAATTCCTAGCCCTGCAGAAAGGGTACTGAAGGTACTTGTTGTTTAGCTAGCAAAGGAACAGAGATTTGTAAACCAAGGAAAAGGCACACTATTAAAATACTTCAGAGGAGCTGATCTTCCAAACCATTGAGGCTCTTCGTGTATGGGATTCTGTACAGCATTCATTGTTATTTTACCTCTTTGGGGTTACAGAGTCAACTTCTGGTCACTGCTGCATCAGGGATATAGGGATTGATGTGTGAGATGTGCATGCCCTTGTGGAAGTGAAGTTGTGGCTTGTGTCTTAATAATGGTCCTTGCAAAACTGAAGGTATTCTAAAGAAATGCTTGTCTCTCAGTCTGTCAGACTAAGGAAACAATGAACAATGAAATAAGGGTATTTTGCAAGGCTGTAGTGGCGCACGCCTTTAATCCTAGCACTTGGGAGGCAGAGGCAGGCGGATTTCTGAGTTCGAGGCCGGCCTGGTCTACAGAGTGAGTTCCAGGACAGCCAGAACTACACAGAGTAACCCTGTCTCAAAAAAAAAAAAAAAAAAAAAGAAAAAGAATAAAGAAAGAAAGAAAGAAAGAAAGAAAGAAAGAAAGAAAGAAAGAAAGAAAGAAAGAAAGAAGGGAATTTTGTCAGGAAGCTCATACTGGAGAAAGAAAAAAAAATGCCTAACCAGCAGGAACCCTGTTTAGCTGAAAGAGATTTCACATAATTTTAACAACTTATCAGACCACCTCACAGTATGAGACTAAATCCAGATAGTGATAGATCTATGGTAGGGAAGACCATACCTAGACTGGAACAGCTTAAACATTCAAATTCTTGACTCTCCATCTAAATTTTAATCTCACTTTAGAACTCACAGACAGACTTGGGAGATCCTTCTCATCCACAGCAACAGATCCTTAATTCTGCCCATACATCAATGTCTTCCTTAACTGAATTTAAAACGTAATCTCTCTCTCTCTCTCTCTCTCTCTCTCTCTCTCTCTCTCTCTCTCTCACACACACACACACACACACACACACACACACACACACACACATCTGCATTCCAAGTCTCAAAATAAAAAATAGAGTTGAGGAAAATGCACAATAATTAATTGCACCTCTTCCTATAGTGGCCTTTTTGAATAACTCTCTTCCTCTCTTCCCTGTTTTCCATTTTTAATGTGGTTTCTTCACTTGAATTATTAAAGGTAGATGACTGGGTCTGGCTTAGGTAGAGATTGGTATCCTCAAATTCCATAACAATAACTGAGGCCTTTCCCAGGTCTCAGTTAGTTCATACGTGTAGCTCTTCACAGACAGCAAGGCAGTCCCAAAAGCTGTGGCTTATGATGTCTTCTTCTGTTTCTTCTAGCATTTGTGACACTTGGCCTCCTCCACTTCCTGCTTTCCTTTGCTCTGCCCAGGGATTACACAGATTCTCTTTTCAGCCTTCAAAACCCAAAGCCTGCAACCTACATCTTTTTCTGGTAGAGAACACCAGCCTCTCTCTATTCGGAATTCAGAGCATATCTGCTTATGTAAGTCACTTTTGACTTTCTAAGAGGTGTTGTCATTGACTCTAGAGTGAGATGGATATTAGTGTTCTCTTTGATTCCCGTTCCTTCCTAATAATGTGTCAAGGGAAAAAAGAAAACCAAAGAGTGCCCTCTGGAAGCCAGATTCTAGCCAGGCTCCTGGATTCTAGCTCCAGGCTCCAGAGGAGAAAAAGGAAGGGAGGTGAAAGGGCTAGTCTCAGTCATGGTCCACATCTCAATGTCTGGGAAACTAATACAAGGTATCCCATTCTCCTGAGTTTCAGTTTTCTGATCTAAGAAACAAGGCAAAAATAGCCATCCCCATCTGCCAAAACAATAATACAGGAGTGGAATGCAATTAATTACTGTACATGTTCCCCAACCCCACTTTTTATTTTGAGACTTGGAGTGCATATGGGGGCGGGGGGAGGAGAGCGTTTTAAACTCAGTTAAGGAAGGCATTGATATATGGGCAGAATTAAGGATCTCTGTTGCTGAGGATGAGCAGAATGCTCAAATATCCCTAGATATCTGTCTGTACTCCTAAACTGAGGTCACTTGCTTTTCTTTCTTTTTTTTTAATTGGATATTTTATTTATTTACATCTCAGTTGCCATCCCCTTTCCCCATTCCCCCTCCCTAGAAACTCCCATCCCCCCTCATCCTTTTTGCTTTTATACCATTTTAAGTACATGCAAGTATTAAGGTCAGTTCTAGATTGAAGAACTAGCAATACAATAGATGCAAATAGTCAAGAAGCAAGCAAGACACTTGCTTTTCAAGGTGAGTATTAATCTCCCACAAGGAAGTACTATCTGCTGGTAGCAACAGTTTCTATGGTGCTAAAGCATTCCATGAACTGATGGGAACAATAATAATACTGGCACTGGTGATACTAACAGTAAAGGCTTCCACTGGGGGGTTGGGGGGGGAGCAAGAAGACCGGTCTCACTACCAGCCACTCTCTAACTGAGCCCTGACAGAATATGTGTGGCAGACACTAGAATCTGTGTACAATTCATTTGTGTGTATGCATGGCTGCTTTTCACCTCTCTCTGGCTCTTCTCCCACCATCACTGATATTTAAAGTGTGCACCCCCACATTGAGCATTTTTATGCGGGTTACAGTTATCTGACCTCAGGTGCTCATGCATTCAGGACAAATGTTTTGTTACTGAGATATATCTGAGAAGGCTAGTTTGGCTCTGTAACAGGCTTCAAATTGGTGGTTCAGTACTGGGCAAGTCTAGGCAAGTTCTCCCCTCAGAAGCTGCCTCATCACCTGCCCTGAGACAAGGACAATGGGTCAGCAGCACTTTCCAGACTTCCTCAGCTGCTTCCTCACCAACAATACCCAGACCTCCCGAGCAACAGTCTCCAGCCCCCATGCCCAGGGAATGGAATGTCCTTAGAGATGGAGTAAAATAAAGGTCACCAACAAATCCCTGTTGTAGAATATTTTATGGCAATGGAAACACAACAGAGAATTGAAGAGCATTGCTTAAGACTACTGTTTCAGGAACTGACAGTCAATACACGAGCTCAGGAATCTGACTCTAGAGCCTAGTCTCACAGTCCATATACTGTGACCAGTGACTTCATCTGTTTTGTGTAGCAACAACAGAGTATCATATTCTGGGTAAATTAGAAACCCTGGTTTAGGTCAGGGTTCTAGAAGCTGGGATGTCTAAGATCAAGGGGCTGCATCTGATGAAGGATTTTATTTTGTCACATCCTAGCATGACTGAAGATAGCACATGCAGAAAGAAGATAAGGGGAAGAGGAAGAGGGGAAGAGGAAGGAACAAATGACAAGATTACTGTTTTAGTTACTATTATCAACCCAACAAGATCCAGAATCACCTAGGAGACAAGTGCCAGATAATCCTCTAAGGAAGTATGGGCCTGCTCATGAGAGAGATTATCTTTATTTGATTAATTGAGGTGGAAAGACATGTCCTGAAAGGAATGACCCCATTCTCTAGGCCTGGCTCTCATAAAGAGGTGGAGCTAGCTCATCCCCAGCATCCATTTCCTCCACGCATCCTGACCATCCATGAAATGTGGTCATCTTTCTCAAGCTGTGAGCCACCTCTATGGGTCCCTAATCCACAACAGTAGCACATTACAACTTGAGTAGTGGAGAGCATGTTTGAAACCCAGAACCATTTCATTCCTAGCGTTTCCTTGACCTGTTTCACCTTATTGATTGATTGGACCAGGAAAATGCAATGAACTCTAATAAAAAGTAACGTCCTTAAATGTCCCATGTATGTGATGCAGTATTTGCCAAACAGGATGACACAACATCTAAATAAATAGTATATAGGAAGGATACGGAGCCAAGTACCTCATTATAGGCCCATCTATTCACTAAACTAAGTCTTCTCTCAATTTCTTCGTACCACCATACCTCTTTTGAGTTACTTCAGCCTTCTTCCCAGTCTCTGTCTTTTTTTTTAATAGTACTTTCATTGATTACTTGGAAATTTTACGTTATAAACTTGAGCATACTCTCTTCCCAGCACTCCCATGTCCAACCCCCTAACCCTGTGACTCTCCAGAATAAGAAGGAGAAGGAGAAAGAGAAGGAGAAGGAGAAAAAGCAAAAGCACAAGCACAAACAAAGGAAGTAAAGGAGAAGGAGGAGCTAGTTTAAGTTGCCCATACACTTGCTGGAGCATGATCAAATCCCCAGTGCCCAGCCCCTTAAAGAAAATTAAGTCCTTACCCACCAGCACCCCTGCCAAGAACTATAAATGGTGGAGAGCTACACTTCAGCATCCTTTACACTCTTCAAGAATTTTCTTCAGTGGGCTTTCTGTTTTCCTGTTATTTTCTCAGCAGGAGTAGGCGTGGAAAGGTGAGATAGGGTCAGGGTCAGGGTTGTCACAGAAGCCTTCTATGTCTGTCTTCTTCAACCCTGAGTCTGCAGTCATCAATATTATGGCAAAAGTAACTTTCCTGTCCTTTACAGTTAGCGGGAGCACAAATCATGAATACAATCAGGTTTCTGGAGTCTGTGTGGCCCATGGACATCCACATGGTCTCTGGTGTCAGCTTGTGCCCTGAATATCAGCATGGTCTCCAGTGGCAGTACAGATCATGGACATCAACAAGGTGTTAAGCTTCAGTACAAATATGGACCCAGACATGGCCCCTGGCAACAATATGACCTGGACATCACCATGGCCTCAGGTGTTAGTACAGGTCACACACATCAATATGGCCCCCAGTACTAACACCACTGTGGTTTCAGGCTGTCACACAGACCACAGACACGTGTGAAGCCTTCAGTGGTAACATGGGCCAGTGATATCAACACAGACTCCTGCTGAATTAGGACCACGAACACAGGCATGACTCTTGATGTCAACAAGGACTGAACATCATCATGGCCTTAGGTACCAGTGCAGACCACTCACATCAGTATGACCCTTAGCAGCAGCACACACCAGGACATCAGCATGTCCTTAGGTGGCAGCTCAGACCAAGGATATCTATTTGGCTTTCTGTGGCACCTTGGGCCAGGGTTATCAACACAGCTCCCAGCTACTGTAGAGCCATGAATGACCACCTGAGCCACATGAACCTTTTGCAAATATTCATTGCAATGACTCCTTGACTGGTTCAAGTTTTATGGTTTCTGTAGCACCATATACACTGAACCATCTCACAGACTCATTTCAGAAATCCTGCTGTTGCCACAGTCATGGTCATCCCACAGCTCTGGTTCTGCAGGACTGGATCCTTCACGCGCTTCAGCAACGTGTAAATGGGATAGATGTTAAAATGGACTGACTCGAGGTGTTGTATCTTAGCCCAGATACTAGCTAAGTTGGTCAGTCAGCATCAGAGCCTCTGCCCAGCTTCCGCAATGCCCACCCTGCTGACTTCCTCCCTGTGCCCTATCTCAGTTTTAAAATAAGGTATAGATGGATAAATTTGATTGAAGAAAAAAGTTATAGGGCTGTTTAGAGACAAAGGCAGTTGCTTAAGCACAGTGGAAAGCCCAGTGCTAAAAAACCACTTGAGAGACAGGAATCCAAGTGAAGAGAACACTGACTTGGAGGACACTCATAACACATGTCGGGCTGTCTGAGAGAAGACAACATTCTTTTCATAGTCTTCTCTTGAGTTTTTTCAAGTAGATATAATTTTCCTTTCTATAAAGGAGACATGATGGATTCAGTAAACTTATATTGTTTCTCTTTGCTCAAGTTGGTAGTTATTAAAGGGTAAAGCCAGGATTTGAATTGAAGTCTCTGAGTCTACAACTCATGTTCCATGTATCACACCCTTGGAGTGAGAGGAAAGCCAGGCAGGTCACTAGCTTCTCAATCTTGCTACATTATGGCACTGGAGTAGAAATATTCACCTCTTTTTATTGCTAATACTTATTCATTATAATTTTATATGTGTGAATGTTTTGTTCAACTTATATCTGTACACCTGAGTGCCTGATGCCCACAGAGGATATCAGATCCCCTGGAACTACAATTACAGACCATTGTCAGTCATTGTGTTGGTGCAGGGAGCTGAACCTCATTCCTTGATAAGAGTAGCTAGTCCTCTTAAATATTTAGCCATCTCTCCAATCCAAACTTTACCTCTTCTTGGAATCATAATGTCAAAGCGAGTTTCCTCTCTGACATTCTGAGCATCCATTCAGAAAGTCTAGTTTGAAAGGTGAGGAAGAAAGAGAAATTGCAACATTTTGTGTCAGCAGAACAGTGTTCAAACAGAATCACCCCAGTTCTTTCAAGGGAAAACTGAGTGTTATCCACAATGTTTGACTTTTGCCCACCAAGAGCCCTTCACTCTGCTTAGAGAAAAAACATCTTTTTATTTTTATTTTTTCTTTTCAGTTATAAGAACCAAGTCTTGATCACAAATCTTTTGAGATCTTTAGTTCCTGCTTTCAGAACCAGACACAGATGCTCTAATTCTGAAAACATTGAAAAGATTTCCACTAACCTCAAAGAAGGGAATAGCTGCAAAGTTGTGGATTTTTAAAATTAAATCAAAGTATCAAAATTAGAAAACAGAATAGAGTTTCTTGCTGAGCAACTGACTCTACTTGAGCAGCAGTCACTCTTCTTGTCTCTTAAGTTTACTACTTGTCTCCTGGTGTAGAACTTAGCATTCATCAGGACCTGCTTAGGACTCCATAGTAACTGCTAATACAGTGTATATGGTCTTATATCAATGTCACGTGTCTTAATTGCATGTCTTAATAATCTTGTCTCTCTTCTGCACTATTATGGAAGTGGGAATATTTAGCCAACTTAATACTCTGCAATTAGAAAGGTTTGGGTGTTCCTTATGATTTCATTAATATTCTCAGTTTCAAGTTTCATAAATGATGGCTATATTGGTTGATGGATGAAAAGGGCCAGGGGAGTTTTCTTGAGCCCAAACATTTTTTGTAGCATTTTAAAAAACTGGTGACTTATTATCTAGAACTATAGGCTGTATCTTACAGGTGAATTTATATTTGAGATATATAGCCAAACTCCTGCTTCCAGTAGAGTATGAAGAAGAGAACTCTGCCATAGGCAGTCGTCAAGACCCCTAATGTCATCCTACAGCTCTGTGGGAGGCAACTTACTGGAGGCTTATTAGAACTTATACTTTCATAACTCTAGACCCTAGCACCTACTATAAATAGTTATGTATGTGTATTATGTATGTATGAATATGTATGTACATGTATGTGCATATACTGTCTATGTATGTATGAATGCACGTTTTTCTGTGTATATCTGCATTGTCTATGTAGTATAGTCACTCTCTCTCTCTCTCTCTCTCTCTCTCTCTCTATATATATATATATATATATATATATACACGTGTGTGTGTGTGCACGTGTATGTGTGTTTCTCTATGAGTTTACGTATCTATATATGTGTAGAGATGTGTGTATGTCTCTTTATGTATATAGATATGTGTTTGTATGTATGTATTTGTATACATATCTGTGCTTATGTGTATTAATGTTAACTGAACAATGGTTTCCAGAAAATGACACATACAGTTTTAGTACACTTTGATTAAAAATGATCACCTTTGTGGCATTTTTTTCAAGTCAGTTGGTAATGACAATCATGTTGAAAGTTTGTTGGCTTTGATGAGTGTAGTCTGAGGAGAATGACTACCAGTTATAGCTGCTGTTACTAATTTATAAATAACTGCAGCCATAATGGATGTTATCATTGATTGGAAACTTAATGTATTCTAAATAATGTGGTTTCACATCCATTATTTTACATTATAAAATAACAAAATTCATGAATAATAGATTAGGTTGTTGCCTGAAATTTTATATATATATGAAAGGGAGGAAGTAAAGAAAGGTCTCAACTTCTCTATCTTTGTTTTGAGGTTTGGAGTCAAGGTTCTTTTCATTGAAGACAACTGAAACTATAATTCATGCTGGTTTGTGCAAAACTGAGGACTTACTGATCTCTGTAGTTGAAAAGCACAGCTATGGCTATACCAGGTCACCTGATCTCCTATTAACTTCCTACTCTCTTGTCCTTCCTGGCTTTGTCTCTCTGCAACAGGGTGGTCATAGCAGGGATCACCAAGCTTGTTTCCTAGTACAGGCAAAGAGCTGAATGTTAGAAGACAAAAGACCAAGCCCACAGAGAAAACGATGAGAGCTTTATCCTTTGGAATTCAGGTGGCACCTAAAGCTGGTAGTCTGCTAAAAAGACAGTGTCTTGGGGATTTTGTAAGGTCCTCCCCCTTTCCTTATTGGTCCTATTTAGATACCTGCCCCTGTGCCTTCCTATACTTCTTCAGTGCTTTCTGGGAACAGAAGCCACCATCACAGGTAGCATGCTTTCTCTTTTCTCAGCTACCCACATTCCTCTAACTCTCTCTCATCTCTAGCTTTCCGTCTCGTGGCCCTACTTCCTTCTCTATCATGGCCAGTACTCAACAGCAAAGGTAATCACTAGCAACTCTCAGAGTATATGTCAGTGGTACAAAAGAGTGCAAACAGAACTGCATTAATTCACCTGCCTTAAGTCACTCGTTCATTATTCAGCCAATCATACTGGATATGGAATGTTTTGATTGTCTAAGTCAGGGAGATGAATTCCATGGTGGACTAAGAATAGAAAAAGAAACAATGTTGGCTTTAGAGAACAGGGGTCAGTACTGACAAAGAATTCTACAAGTTTAACCTTTAGAACTATTTCTCTTAGACTGCAGGATCAGGAATCAGCCCATTTATGAAGTCTTGTGGCTCAGTCATGGTAGCGTGGAGTTTTCCCAGTCAGTGATCTGGTTTACTCATTGCAAATGGTAGAGTAAACGTATCTGTGGGCACTGTCCAGGCACAGATGGCTGTGCTGCTGGGCAGTAGTCCTTCTTGCCTTGGAACAAGGTTGCTATTGCCTCGGAGCCATTTCGGAGCCATTATCTCATCAGAAGGTTACACTGCTGTGAAAAATACACTTTAATAAATAGACACCGAGTTCTCTGGTGTCAGATCCCTTGCAACTCATGACATCTAACCGAAACAACCAATTCCTAAGAGAAACAAATGCACGGATAAGACCTAAGCAACCAAAGCATTGTAACACTATGACACCACCTGACTGCCACAAATGATCTACATCCATAAAAGCAAGCCCTGAAATGTTCTCCATACAGTTTCTTTCTCCTGTTTGGTTCACTGTGGCTGAACCACTGTGAGTCTAATAAACTCTCCACCTCTGATTGTCTGTTTCGGTGATCCCCATGCACTGGTTTCTCATTCTGCCTTAGCATGGCAGTAACAAACAGACAGAAAGCATCTTAACTCAATAAACTGACTCCTTTCAGCAACTCTCAAAATTTCCAGGGTCAGGAAAAGCTAGGAGTGAGGACTGAAGACAAAATTGTTCCAAAGGGTCAACAAATTGGATTAGCATTCCAAGGCATCTTCATACAGTCCTGAAAATGGATGGTGGAGATTCAAGTCATATTCTAGTCTAAACCAGTTTAAGAGGAGGATTTACTTAAACAGTTAGATTAGTCATGGTGGTGATAAAATAATGTGAAAATGTTAAACAAAAGCTAATGTACTTTAACTCCATTTGATTTTTGGTATATTTATTCCCTCCACACCCAAACTGGCTCATTCCTGAAGCAGCTGCTTCTGGAGTTTGTAGCAGGGCATGCTTAAGAAGAGATTATAGCTGCAGCTAGCAAATGACAGAATAATGACTAAGTGGAGAAACAGCAGAGTGCTGTAATTTACAGATGATGTGACCACATCACATTCAGGGAAATGAGCGCTCTCTCTCTCTCTCTCTCTCTCTCTCTCTCTCTCTCTCTCTCTCT
>NW_021604665.1:14930302-14969481 GCF_004785775.1 Grammomys surdaster | reverse complement strand
CTCTCTCTCTCTCTCTCTCTCTCTCTCTCTCTCTCTCTCTCTCTCTGTCTTTAATAGTCTCTGTCTGCCTGCCTGCCTGCCTGCCTGCCTGCCTGTCTGTCTGTCTGTCTGTCTGTCTGTCTTTAATAGTTTCCAGTCAGCCAGCTTTGGAATCCATGATTCTGACTTTGCAAGCCTGCTCTGTTGTGTTCAACTCTACCTACAAAAAGGAGGGGGTCAGGGGAAATGCCCCTGTATTTTTTCCTAAATAGTATTGGATACTCTCAAGCTTCTCTGTTGGAGGGCAAACTCCATGTTAATATGTCTACATGGAGAATAGGTTTTCTGCCAACACTGTATAGCCAGAATTATGAGTGATTAATTGGCAATCATCTAATTGCTGGAGAAGTAAACATTAATAGCCAAAGACTGGCACTCTTTCGAAAACAGAGACATGGGATATGCCTTGCATATGTACAGGTGTTGTGGGTGTCACCCACAACATACTTTGCTTCTCAACATCACTTGCACAGATGCTTCTCGCCACAGCATAGTTTTTGTATTTAATAATGAGGAATGCTTTGCTAGTTAGTGCACTGTTAAAGCTAACAAGCTTCCCCAAATTATACTTCCACTCACTCTCATTTGAGGAGTGAATACTTTTTCTTTTGTCCTTGATATTAAGTTACTAGTCAAGGGTAATCATGGCAGTTCCTTGTCATGTCAATATGAGTCTAGCCATCCTAGGTGTTGTTCTTTGGTGAGCCATGTATGTTAAGGTAGTTGTAGATTGTGTTTGTCTTAAGGGATGGTGCAGGTTTTCTTTACAGGCTTGGAACCATCCTGGTAAAACTACAAATGCTATTTGTAATTCTGATTAAATTATCCCATCACAACCTTCCCTTAGCAGGTAAGCTCAATCTCACATTTCTTGGAGGTTCTTGGTGTCCTTTTTATTTGGCAGTTTGTGTGTGTGTGTGTGTGTTTGTGGCAAGGTCTCTCTAGCCTTATCTGCTTGAGAATTTGCCATGTATACCAGGCTGGCCTCAAAATTGCAGCCATCTCTCGGCATTGGCCTCCTGATATTGGAATTACGCACTAGAGCCACCTTGTCCTGTAAGACTCTTGGGGAGCCTTAGCTTACCGGAGATGCCCTGAGTGAACCACTCGGAGATGTAAATCGATGCAAAAAGCAAAAGGAATTTTAATGATTAATGATCCAATGCACTGGGGCCGCCCTACACGGAAGGTGGAGTGGCGACCTCAGGCAGCCCGTCTGGTCAGGTTTTATACAGTTTAAGGGGTGGACTAGAGAAACAGTGACTAGGCACAATACTATTGGCAGAACAGTGTGACTTATAACCTGATTGGTCTTTAGGGAATGAGGTGGCAAGGACCTCCCTTGTCTGTAAGTGGCAAGGGTTGGTCAGTCCTGCAGAATGTGTCTATGTGCTCTGGGTCTTCCTCACCTGCAGGTGGGCTCCCTCCCCTGTGGTCTGAGGAATGTGAATCAGCCTCTCCCTTCTTCCTCTGAATGTTAATCCAGCAAGTATCCTCTGACTAAGGAATGTTAATTAGCCTCTCCCATGGGTGTGTGGGGGGATTAAATGTTTCAAAGTTCCTTTTCAGCTTCGTTCATCTGTTTTGTACAAATGATGGGGGGTGGTGGTGGCAGGGAGTGAGATTTCTGGGGGTTCAACAACCTTTGCTGATTGAGGATTGGTAGCTACAGTAGAGCTGGTTCACATTTTGTTCCACTGCTGACAAAGCCTAGACCACTTCTTCTCTCCCCTTATTTTTACCCATAAATGCCCTGAATACTCTCAAATTATTTCCATCTATTCCTAAGTCAAGCTTGTTCCACCGCTGAATCATACACATCAGGATAGCAATTACTACTACATAGTCCTTCAATGGTCACATTTCTTTCTAGATATTTTCATATTCCAGTATAGCAGATTTCTTTGCCAAGGGATCCCAGCACAACAGCATCACAATGACTGGAGAGAGATCCCTGGACTTCTTTTTGGTAGAAGAGGTATGTCTCATCTTCATGAGTCTTCTGACTCAGAAAGCTAGAAGCAGCTCAAGTTTTAAAAGTCTGAAATTGATTCTGACCTCTAACCAGGGTAGAAAATCAATCACTGCAAAGTGACCAGCTTTCTGCAATAGCATCCAAATAACAACAAAATGTTTATTCCTTACAGTTCTGAAGACCAGACAGGCAAAAATGAAGACTTGGTCTCTGTTGAGGGTCCTGTCTCTCAGTTCATCAGCAATACCTTCTTCTTGTTATGTCTCACATGGTAGAAAAGGCAAACATCTCTCTAAAGCTTCTTTTTGGATTTTTTGGGGGAACTCATTGAGTTCTGTTAGGATTGCTCAAAGGAGTAAATGCCTTCCCTACCCCACATCAAGTATCTGTGTGTGTCCTTTCTCCTTCTATGATAAGATGTCGATGGTCCCATCTTTTAGAGATTTTGTGCAGGTAATTGAAGTAAGCTACATGATCAAGAGTGCAATGGCCTGGCCATATCATGCCCAGAATCCAGCTCTTCACGCACCTTCTGGCACTTCCACCATTTCCTACATTCTCCCAGTCTCTTTTTCCTCTATGCTCTGTGAGCCTCTGAGGGAGGGATATTCGGGGCTAGCCATCCTCTATAGTCTCTGCTGACCACTGTAAACAGAGGCTTTTCTGAGCAAAGCAGCACTGGCACTAGTTTATGGGCATCAAAGTAGTCATTTAGAAGGCAATTTGGCAGAAACATCATACCTGTTTAGAAGTCCAGCAGCAAGAGCTTAACCACTGGGGCCCATGAGCTCCCCAGCTACAGGCTTCTGACCAGGTTGCATGAACCTGGCATGAATTCTCTCCTGTGGAGAAGACATTTTTACATCTACTCTAAGTCTGTTCCAGAGAGACTAATTTCTCCTTTTGTTTTAAGTCACAAAGTTTATTTAATAGATGAGTTGTCAGGAAGAAAATGCTTTTGTTTGTTTACAGAGATAGGAGCAAATCCCAACCCTGATACATGCTCAGAAAGCACTCCCACCACTGAGATGCATCCCATCTTTTAGAGGATAATTTAAAGCACTCAGACCACACCAGTAGTATAAACAGTAATACAGAGCCCACCTGGGTAATCTAGGTCAACTATAAATTTTTTAGCTGCTTTATAACTTTAATTTCTTTTTGTCTTAGAGGGTCAGATTTATGTAGGTTTCAAGGATTTGAATAGAGATAGGGAAGGCTAGTCTTCTCCTGGCCACACCAGCATACAAAAGGAAGTGGAATCAAATCCCCTGGTGTTGTGTTTTATTAAGAAGAAAGAAAAGCCAGGGGTATGTTTGGTGGAAGCTCCAGTACGGTGTGGTGGGATGGGGGAGAGGGTGCTTGTAGAGGCCCATGCTGAGGCATCCCTTCCACCTGAGGTACCATCCACTTTCTATTCTTCTATTCTAGAGTATAGAATATAGTTTATTTAGGACATGGAGAAGGGAGTTGAGAGAGTAGTAGAGACAGAGAAATGGTGAGAGAGAGAGGAGAGAGAGAGAGAGAGAGAGAGAGAGAGAGAGAGAGAGAGGAGAAAGAGAGAGAGAGAGAGAGAGAGGAGTAGAGAAGTAGAGGCTGGTCATGAGCACTTGGAGAGAGGGGGGGATGGGGAATGAGGAGAGAAGGAACAGAGTGGAGAAGAGAAGAGAGTGAGGAATGAGCAAGCAGCCCCTTTTATAGTGAGTTTGGTACACCTGGCAGTTGCCAGGTAACTGTGGGACAGAGCCTAGAAGGAATGCCAGCATCTGGGGTGTGACTGTGGAGACTGAAGAAAAGCATAAGGTGAGGGTTGGGTGGGAGAGATGGAACAAAGCCAACTGGGGAAGAACACATGCAGGAGAAACTGGAAACATAGGAGAGAGTGAATTTAGCAGTATGCTTATCGTAGGCTACCCTGCCCAGGACCACTTAAGTGGAGAATTTTGTTCACATGGGTCTATTTCTCCAGCTCTGATCACTTGTTAAACTTCCCAAGCCTTACTGCAGTAAAATTGTCTCTTCCTTATGACTAGGACTGTCTGCCTTTAAAACCACTCTCTTCTTCATTCTGGGTTTTCTGTTTATTACCCAGTGAGGCCTTCAGAGAATCATAACTGCCTTATCTTTCTATTCTCTCTTACAGCCTTTGCCATCAAGGCTGTACTTTCAGATTTTAAATTTTAGTTACGTGCGTGCGTGTGCGTGTGTGTGTGTGTGTGTCAGATCCTCTGCATCTGAGGTTATAGGTATTTGTGAACTACCAAATTGGGTACTGGGAACTGAACTGAGAACACTGTAAAAGAAGAGCAAGTACATTTACCTGCCATAGCACCTGTCCAGCCCCTCCATAAAGTCTTTGTCTGCATCTCAACTCTAAAACAAATGTAGAAAATTGTTTCTGGATGTTGTAAAACAATCTACTGCAAACAAGAGAGTAGCTATATACAAAGTGGAAAAGCCAAGCTGTAAGGCAAAGAAAGTGCTGCCTCTTGGATGTGCCAGAATACAAACTTTATCCTGATATAGAAACTAGAAGACAGTAGAAATGAATCAGGCAGTGTTGGAATTTCTTAATGGTTTCCCTGCATTGTAGCCTGTGTGGCTTTTGTCTTGTTAAAGCTGAGAAGAGGGAAGGAAGCCTATATTCTGAGGACAGAGATATTCAAGAGACACAGCAGGGCTTCTGTGTGACTCAGGATTTTCTTACTGGAGTGAATTAAGTTATGGACTGCTAAGACAAAAGTAAGTGGAAGAGGAGGAGGGAAGACTTTGATGCCAAGAGCGGGAGTCCTGAATCATGAGAAACTCCAGGGAGTCTGTGAGGTAGAGTGCCTCATGGTTTGCTTGGCTGAGTTTATTGATATTCAAAAATAAGTTTGAAGTGCTCAGAGGGAAACAACATGACAAAGTCCTTCAGTGGCATTGCTTCCTCAAATGATATTTAAATTAGATGCTTGAAATTATACCAAGAAATTTCTCATGAAAAAGAATTAGTTACTTAACTTTTAACCCTTGTGTTTCTGTTTTTGGTTACTACAGTCAATACCTAGAATAAGCATCTTATACAATTGAAAGGTTGCTGGATATGGTGGCACATGCCTTTCTTGCTAGTTCTTGTCAGCAGAGGCAAGCGGATAGAGTCCAGCCTGGTCTACAGAGCGAGTTCCAGGATAGCCAAGGCTACACATAGACACACACACACACACACACACACACACACACACACACACGCACAAACCTGTCTTTAAAATAAACAAAATAAAATAAAACTAAAAGGTTTACTTTAGGTTACTGTTTTGAAAGATGTGGTTTTTGATTAATTGGTCCTGTTGCTGTGGGCCTGCCGCATACTGGAGGAAATTCTATATCTATCTCATGGGCAAAGGTATGGGGAAGGAAAGTGTACCCCTCAATACCAACCCCTGATGACCTAAGGATGTCCTGTATGTCCAAGCTGCCAATATTTCCCAATAGGACCACCACAAAGGATAACAGTTTAGCATGTGGACCTTTGAGGACATATGTGTTCTAAACCATGGAACTCCTATTTAGATCCAAGGAGGCAAAGACCTCAAATATTGTCACTGCTTGGTGACTGTCCTGAAGAGGTGTACAATGCTGCCTTGAACTTTTAAACTAAAAGTGAAAAGAGAAATGATGGAGGTCCCATTTTCTCTGTCAGGTTTTGAAAGAAGATAATCCAAAAGAAATGGAGGCCTGTGTGATGGGATGGCATATGCCTGGAATTCCAGCACTCATGAGGCTGAAGTTGGAGGAGGATCAGGAAGTTTCAGGCTAGCCTAGGCTACACTGAAAGACACTTGAGAGAGGAAAAAGAGAGACAAAAGGAAGAGAAGAGTAAAGTGATAAAATGTTATTAATGTCACTCTATCTAAGGCTTATGGAGCATTCAGATAGTGGGACAGAAAGAACGCAAGCTGAATGAAAGGAAGAGTGCCATTACACACTATCTTCTGGGCCTGACATGACCATTGCAACTGTGAACTCAGGCAGCTACAGATGTCTGCACTGGCCTGTACAAGCTTAGACCTGCCAACATCATGTATCTGGGAAGCTCATTCCACTCTACCCTCCCCTAGGATACTGTTGGCTATTGATGGATGTTGCAGGAAGGGGAGACTTTGTCTTCAGTTTCATAGCATGGATAGCAAGTGCACTAGGCTCCAATGGCTAAGTGCCACATTCATGACCATGCAGATAGCACTGGTTATACTTAGTGGATCATACAAAAAACAAAGAAAGGCAAATGGGAAATGGCCTTGTAGAGATGACGGTGAATGGGCAGAGGTGAGATGGAGAGAAAGGGGTTAGGGTGGGCAAGTGAAGTCAAATACATTATATACAAGTACGCAGTTGTTAACACATTTAACTTTGATGAAAAGTCCTTCGGCTAGAGGAAGAAGGCAGCCACAGAGTGCTGCTGAACTGAAATGCAGGGAGTACTCTGGCACTAGAAAACTATGCATCAGGTAACATACTCCCCAGCACCATTCCTGGACTACTGGCATATGAATGATTCTCAACTTTGAAGACCTTGGACTTGAGCTCAACTGTAACTTCTAAAGTAAGTCAGTTTGGATTGCTGACCTCAATGCAAACTATGAAGTGGTAGTTTCTATTTCCAAACAGAAGAACAGTCTTTGTAACTTTGAGTTGCAGATTTGAGGGAATTTTTGGTTATTGTTAAGTCTTTTGTTTTGTTTATCTGTTAAGATAATGCTAAAAAAATAAAAACTAAATAAAATGTCTAACATTGTTAATATTCTAACACAGGCTGGAAGAATACATTTGTAACACACACATACAGAGTGATGGACTTGAAGCTAGGTTATCTGATGGACTGGTAATCTAAATAAGAAAGAAATCTGAAAACTAAAAAGTGTTGAAAAATTCAATCATTGTTCAAAGTGTATGTAGGGATACTAGATGAAATGATGACAATGGACCAATACACTCCTCCTCAGTCAGAGCCACATTGAAAAGACATCATGTGAAGTGTGACGTGAATGACAGGAGGGATGAGAAAGACACTTTCCACGAAGCTTCAGAAAAACAGCTTGGCCATTTTTGATGAAGAACAACATATACTTCACATGTGACGAGTACTTCCACATCTAGGCATTCACAGACTTGATATAAATATATGAATCTATATTCATATACTTATATGATATCCTATGTAAATGCATTTACAAGCTAAAATTCTTCATGCTAGCTAGCGTTTGTGAAAAAATATACTTTAAGTTTTGAGCACATTTACACACGGGGAATACAGCCAAAAAGCTAAACAAAGAAAAAGAAGAAGCTGCTAATTTAGCAAAAAATAAACATTATTAGCATAGACAAAAACTGAGGGCACTACAGGGGTGGAGGTAAATAGCTGTAAAGAGACCAGGGAGCATATGGGAGTGAAAGGGATAATCTATATCATAATCCTAGTGGAAGTTATATAACTCTATACTAAAAGTCACCTAGCTATATATATTAAATTACACTGAAATTTGTCCCACACAAATTATATTTGAATATACTTGACTCACATCAGAAGGAAGACTAATTTAAAGTAAAGAAACATTAGGCCTAGGAGACAAAAATAGAGTTCTAATTAAGAGAAATTAAAAGGAGCGGGTCATTTATTAAGGCAATTCCCAAATGTCCTTTCATGCATCATAGGAATTTGTCTTTTTTTTTTTAAGCACAGAACAAGATTGTCTCAGATAATATCTGAGTGGATGTTTTTTTTTAATTATTTGAAAACATCCAGGAAACGGGAGTCCTTTCACATAGTGATGCCAGCATTTGCTTTGTATAGAAGAGTTGGGATGATCTCATCAGCCTGGAGTAGCATTCCAGAGTGGAACAGCATGGATAACTTGAACATCTTTGGACCTATCTTTCTCTCTCTTTTTCCAGAAGACCTCTCTCTGTTTTTCTCTTTGGTTTCCCACCTTATCAAAAATATAATAGCTTCAGTAGTTATGGCTAAAATGTTGAGCCTTTTTACTTCCAAGAATCTTGAATACATATTTTAATTTATGTATTTGTGGGTGTGTGTGTGAGGGAGGGTGTGTATTATATTGTGTGTGAAGCATGTGTGTCTGCATGTGGTGTATGTTTGCTAGGGGGTTATATATATATATGCATGTTCACTTTAAAGCTAGAGGTTTACATCAGTTCATCCTCTACTGTTCCCACATTTTTGAGACAAGGTCTCTCAGTAAACTTGGGGTTAGACTGGAAGGCCAATGATATCCAGAGATTCTCCTATCTCAGTCCTTCTAGTAGTAGGTTACCATGCATGCAACACCCTGCCAGGCTTCTGTGTAAGTTCTCTTGCTAACAAAGCAAGCACTTTCCAACTGGGCTGTTCTCGTTCCCAGCTCTTCTTTTAAGTTTCAATTTACTTCATTAAAACACTTCTCTGTGGTGTTTAGGTAGTCCGTATTTGAAATGTATTTTTCAATGGTGTTTTGGGGCCAATAAAGACCACTCAATGTCAATGCTGGTATTTTAAGTACTATGTTTTCAAGTATCACTTATCACTGCCAAAAGTAATTCTTGCTCCAGTAGGAAGTGAGGATTCATCCATATATCCACTTACCACAGTTATTCTAGGCCCAGTGGTCAAAGATTCTCAGAGTTTGGGCACAGCATATAATGAAACACTTTAACTGTAAATGCAGAGGTAAAGGGCTCTAGCTGCAGATCACTGGCAATCCCTAGGATAGTAGACCCTCATTATTATAAATAATAACAGCAACAACAGCTGAAAGACGTCATTTAATACTACAACAGCATGTGCCAATGTTTGTTCATTTACCCCCGTATCCTCTACAGTAAAACAATCTCCTTTGTGTCTGAAACATCACCTTACAGCTTGGGTGTTTGCACAAGGATGAATGTAGAGGGCGGTAGTGAACTAGCCCAGATTAGTGAACCTGAAGTACCTAGAGAAATTGCCAGTCATGGGTGCAGTTTCACTTAAAGAAAAGTAAGGAACAGACATGCTCTTCTCTCATCTCGTGTCTTCTTCATAGTATCTCCCTGAAGGCATAAAATGTCAGCTAGGCACCTGTACTTCTCTTTGAGTCCAATCTTGATGTAGTAACCCTTATACCCCATAGCTCTATATCCCGTAGTGAGAGTGAAGTGTCCATACAGAGAATGGACAGATCTTCAGGAGAATGTATATACATAGCCTTTGCTGTATCTGATTCTGAGACCAGAGTTTAATGTTAAGACTGATTTTATGGGGTTCAAGAGATGCTTGCAGTTTGTAAACTCAACCTTGTGTCTCTTGAGCTGAATCATCAGATAAACACATGGGAAGTTTCCTGAGAGGAAATGCCATCTGACAATGCAAATTGTGCTTTCTCCTTTAAACCCCCAGCTCATCCCACAGAGCCTACACTTCCTGCAAGTACCACTAAGTAGTGTTATTTTCAATAACTGAGTTATTTTCAATAGACAGACTCAGATGCTCATAATTCAGACTATCTGTTTTTTATTATCTCTTTGACACAGCACTGGAGTTTCCAGGCTTCACACAAAGATAAATGCTTATATGAGGCTTGCAATTATTCCTCCATCTACCAGCCCTTTATTTATGCTTGTATACAGAGTGCAGTATAATTTAAATCTGTCAAATGTTGCCAAGAGTCATTGTAAACCCATGAGGTAGATGGGAAAAGGAGGATTCTGAGATTTGTTGCTGAGCCTCCATCTGGTTCACAGAAGTCACTGGCCTTCTACATGAGTGGCTAGAGAGCCACCAACGCTAAGAGTGATGACTCATTTAAAAAGGTCAAATGACAAAGTTTTCCCCATGGAATCTGTTTGAGCAGTTTAATAAACGACTCAAAATGAGAGTTCAAGGGACTTTCTTCCAGAGGGAGAAAGGCTTAGGGATTGAAATGTCATTTAAAAGACAGAAAATCCCAGCAAATTAGTACCATGTCCCCAGAGAACATGTATTTTGTGAGGTTCTGTTTCTGCTTTATTCGCAGATGCACCTCAAATTCTACAGGTAAAGAATTCAAACTAAGATGGCTATTCCTTACAGCCTGTAATAGAGATAGGGTATAGTAATGCTTCCCAACAGCCAGACTGTGAACTTAACAGTCAGGAGACTGTAGGGTTCTTTTAAACTTCACACTAGCTAATTCTTCCTCTTTTCTTTTCCTGTCTCCTTGTTTGGCCTCCATGCTTTGACAGAGGACTTTGATTCCTTTGAAATACTTCACTCATTTTCTATAATCTAGAAGTTTCTACAGAGCTATTATGGTTATTTTGATGGTATTAACTATGTAGACTCATAGGGGTGGTTGAGGCTGTTTCCAGTATTTCTGGGGAGGTTTCACTGGAAATGGAAGAGCTATCCTGACTGTGAGTGGCATCATCCCGTGGGCTGGGTCATATTCTAAATAAAAAAATATAATGGAAAAGCATAGGTGTCTAAATTAGGTTTTTCTACAGCTGGCCAAAACCAACTTGGGGTAGAAGGATTTTATTAGCTTTCAACCCCCAGATTACAGTCCATCACAGTGAGAATTCAGAGCAGGAACATCAAACAGGAACCTGGAGGTTGAAACTGATACAGAAGTCATGGAGAAACACTACTTATTTTACTCACTGGGTTGATCCCCATAGCTTGCTCATCCTGCTTTCTGAGAGCTCCTAGGACTACCTTCCCAAAGGCAGCACCACCCATATCAATCATCAGCCAAGAAAATTCCCCACAGATATGTCTACAAGCCAATATAATGGAGATAATTTTCCACATAAGGCTTTCTCCTCCAGAAGACTCCAACTTGTGTAGACAAAACAAACAAAAACAAAATTGAAAAAAACAAAACAAACAAACAACAACCCAGGCAAACAAAAAACCCTGGCACATTCACTGAAGATTGGCATTCCTCTTTCCCTGCTGCCTATTGTGTACCAGGGACCACCAGGCATGGCTGGGATCACCCCTGGGCTGGTAGTCCTGGGAGCTATCAGAAAATAGGCCTAGCAAGCAAACCATGGTGATCAAGCCAATAAGTAAATGCAAGCCCTCCCAATGCCTTGTATTTACTGTCAAGCCTTTTCTGCCATGATGGGCCGCATCTCCCTGAACTGTGAGTCAAAGTACATCCCTTAACAAAGTTAGGTTGTCTTTTGTCCAGGATTTGGTCACAGTGGTAGGAAAAGTAAGTAAAACACACTCTTTCTTAGTTCCTTGAGTCTGCATTGCAGCTTCGGTTCTGGATTCCAATAGCACCTTATTCCCTTATTTTTAATCAAACTATATCACAATGGTTAGTTAATTCTGTTAGCTACCTCTACTGTAATACTACAGCCTCCTCAAAACAGGGATCACTAGCTGTGCTGGATAGTTTAGGCCAACTGGACTCAAGCTAAAGTCATCTGAGAGAAGGGAACCTCAATTTCAAAAATGTCTTACTAAATTCAGTCTGTAGACAAGCCATTTGGGTCATTTTCTTAATTAGTGATTGGTAGGACCTATCCCATTGTAGGTGAAGCCATCCCTGGGCCAGTGGTCCTGGACTTTTTAAGAAAGTAGACTGAGCAAGCCATGAGTAGCAAGCCAGTAAGCAGCACTCCTCCATGGCCTCTGCATCAGCTCCTGCCTCCAGGTTCTTGCCTTGTTTGGATACCTGTCCTGATTTAAATTCAGTTATGATCAGCAATATGGAAGTATAAGCCAAATAAACTCTTTCCTCCCTAAGTTACTTTGGTCATGATGCAGCAAAAGAAACCCTGGCTAGGATGCAGGTCATTTGACCTTGTAACTAAACCATGGCACAACACACTGAGTAGATAGTCTACAGAACACAAGAACAAAGCACAGGCTACAGAACACAGGCTATAATATTACCATTTCAATCCTACATACAAAGATCTACCAAATGAGAGTAAATGGTCCCTTTTCTTTTAGCAACATCATTATACCTCAGCCATTTCCACAATGAGAACTTGATGTTACATTGACATAAGAACAGTTTGCCTAGCTTTGTGTTCCCATTGGCAAAATTTAAATTCAAACACAAATGGGAACATCTCACAGGAGCTAGGTAGCTGCCGAGTATATGTTTTGATGTTTGGAAAACATGGTGTGTAACTGCTCAGAAACTGTCATTTTCCACTAAGCTAGAAAGATAATTATATTCCCGAATAGCAGATCAATAGTGCTGGGATAAAAGCAAAGATGAAACTGTTTTTTCTGTCTTTATGCTCTCGTCTTCCAGTCTAACAAGCCCGAGTACTACTAAGAAACACAAAGAGAAGAGTGGACTCTGGAACCTTTTAAGCTCATTGCCATCCAGTTATCCAGGAGAAGGGATATGAAGGAAAGAGTTTCCAGATAGCCTTCTTCTTAGGCTGTTCCTAAGATGAAAGAGCCATGCACAATGGCCTGGAACATTATTAAAGTTTAAACATGACTATAAAGTGGTGTGCTCTTAAAGGAATCATATACAAGTTTCCATTGTTCCACCAACAGTTAAGTGACCAATAATGAGAGATTGGTAGGTAAGATCACATACAGTGGTGGTGTCAGTCACATGAATGATGAGAGACGAAGGATCTGAATTTACAAGTGTGGCAGCTTCCTCAGCTCTAAGGTGAAGTCAGAATGTCTTACATAAGTTTTATTTAGCTGCAAAACTATATAACATGGTTCTGAATCATCCATTCTTCTCAGTGGGAAGTGACAGTCATCTTGGTTTTTTGTTTTGCTTATTGTCTTTTTTGTTTTGTTTTATTTTGTTTGTTTCCAAGACAGGATTTTTCCGTAATGGAGCTATGGCTGTCCTGAAACTTACTTTATAAGCCAGGATCTCTCAGAAAGATTCACTTGCCTCTGCATTCAGAGTGCCTGGATTAAAGGCATGCTCCACCATGACCAGTGACAGTCTTCATGTTATAAGGTTAGGGAAGATGTTCACATTCTTGTTGAAAGCAATGTCAGTTTTCTTCTTGAATTTAAATGCAACCTAGCCATCATTCATTCATTCATTCATTCACTCATTCCAGAATGGCTCATTGGCTTCTATATCATTCAGTCATGTATTTATTCATTCCAAGAATGACTAAATGGTTTCTATATCAGTCACTCATTGTTTTATTTAATAACAACTAGTTAGATGTTTTCTATTATGCATTATGCAATGGTATTAGGTGAACATGAAATAGTCCCTGTTTATGAAGAGTCCAGTCTAACAGCAGGAGCATATATGAAGTAAGATATATATATCCATATTTCTGATACTCAGCTTTCATAGATATTTATGTTAGTCACTGTGACAAAATACCTGGGAAGATAAGCTTACTTCTAAACAATCTCTTATTTTGCAGTATGTGAAGAATAGATGTGGCATAAAAATGATCTTTCCTTGCATGGGGTCTATAGAGAATTTCCTCTTAATCCCTTATCATTTTATGTGATGGCCATGGACATCTTTTCTCCATTCGTATTGTGGAAAATACATGTAGACAGTCTTTTTTTTTTTTTTTTTTGGTTTTTCAAGACAGGGTTTCTCTGTGTTGCCCTGGCTGTCCTGGAACTCACTCTGTAGACCAGGCTGGCCTCAAACTCAGAAATCCACCTGCCTCTGCCTCCCAAGTGCTGGGATTAAAGGTGTGCGCCACCACCGTCCGGCTAGACAGTCTTAATAGTTTTAAAATGCATGTTCTAGTGGCATTATCTACATTCCTACTGTTCTGCAACCATTACCACCATCCATGTCCAGAAATCTCCACCTTGTGAAACTGAAGCTTACTCCCTGCTTCCCCCTACCCCAGCACCTGGAATTCACCATTCTACTCTTTGCCTTTGTGACTTTGACTAAGTACCTCATAGGTGTGGGAGTGTACTTTCATGACTGCATTGTAGTCCTGTTTCATCCATGTTGTAGAGTACGTCAGAATTTCCTTCCTCTATAATGCTGAGGAATAGTCCTTATAGTTTGATCCCACATGTTGCTTATCAGTTCGATTGGTCTGTGGTCAAAGTTGTTTCTATAATTAATGTCATTTCATTTGTAATTGACCTAACTACCCACGCCCATCCATCTGCCAATAGATACTTTCTAAACAGCCAGTATATGAAAGTCTATGATACAAATAAACCATCAACTGCTCTTCAAATTAGTGACTTTTAATATTGTGTTATACTATTCTATAGCAAGTCAAAACTCCCAAGTTGAGCATTGTCTGAGCTGGTTTTATTTTACATTTTATTTGAGTTGTTCAGAAACACTACAATGTTTGTGGAATTGAATTAGATAACACTACTTATCAAGCAATTTCTCAGCATGAAAATCAAATGCTGCTTCCTTGGTGTGCTTTTACAAAATGGCTGAGGCAATGCAAATATAATTTTAAAAACATACACATGTATAGTGCATATCACATTTGCGTGACTCATTTATGTTTTTCCTTCCTTTTTATGGAAAGAGGAGGCAGAAAGAATGTGTTTAATAAGCAAATTTTCTCCCACTGAAATAATTCCATTATCCAACAAATAAAATTTACTGCAAAATTATACATGAGAAATTGTCAGGGAAGTGTTCACAATGGAAGCTTCACTGTGGGCGTCTATCAGGAAGAAACGCTAGCTGCAAGCCCAATTTGCTTATACAATAACCACAAAAGCAGCATGTCTTTCTGATAAGCAATGTCACAGGGCTGCCACAAGCCATATTTTGGTTCATGAATGCAAATGCAGCTTATGTTTTCAAATGCAGCAGCTACTCCAAGACAGAAAGAACACTGTTTTAAACAATTTAGTGCATGAGGAGAGATTTTATTTCTGAGAGGAGAATGTGAGCCTTGGAGTATGCAGTCATGAATAGATAGTAAATCATTGTGGTGACTCTGGAGAATTTTATTTACTATGCAATTTTTTTTCCTTGAAAATTCATATTCAAGGTATCTTTTGCCAAGACACTATTTCATACTCAAAAATCCATACTCTTTCCTTTCTGCTGTGAGTGAGCAATTTGTGATGATTTTTCTTTAAAAATGACTTTGAATCAGAAGGATGTTACTCACACTTTTTTGCTTGGTCACAAGTCCTAGGCTAGTTAACCCCAAACACAGAATCTAGGCTAAGGATATGAACTATTGCTTTATTTCTGAGTGACATCATCTTGATGGTTTCTTCATATAGTTATAAATCCATTGTCTTTCCCCTAGAAAGTCTTTAGGATTCTCTGATGGAAATGTGATAATACTGGGATCATTCCTCTTTGGATTTTCATCATACTTTCAAATCAAAACACTGGCAAGACAGGTCATCTGTATCAAATTGGTCTTTGGCTTTTCTTCTGTTTAAAGGGTCAGTGGAATAGAATCTCCTTGGCTAGCACTCACATTAAAAGCATTCCCAATATAGCAGCCAGGGTCAAAGGCAGAGTTTAAGTAATGAGCCACATTGCTGATGCCAACATGCATTCAATTGATAAAATTATTATTTGTATAATGCTGTAGGGGTCATCATTATAAAGTCCCAGTTTAATTAATGGAAATCAGAAGAATCTTGAAAGGTCCCTAAGGTAGGGCCTAAGAGAAGGAATTATGATAGGGTTACCATCATGGTTCACCTTTGGTCTATCACAGACTGTAGTCATTCTCATCTCTGCAGATTTCTGGAGGTATTAGTCAACTACCTCATTGCTTAAGAGAATGAGCCCTAAGGGTTGGTAATGAGACAATTAATTAGCATTTTTAAAATGGTATGTAGCATGATTTTATGAGCAGTGTGATGTCAGTGTACATATGCACAATATATAAAAGACAAAGTATGACATACAAGTGTAATGCTCATAGTTCCTAGTTTTACTTCTGTCTATATATACTTAATTTTAAACAATAAAAATAAAAAGTCTTGGTAGTCATAAATTAGGACTGTATCTTCCTGGGCAGGTGTAATTTCCACTGATGCCCTGAGGATGTATTTTCTTCACCTTGGCAACTGTCTTCCACTATCTTTTCCCAACGCACTCAACAACTCCTCCAGTGCTTTCTCCACCTCTGATCCTTTTATTAAATCCTCCATCAACATGCAAAGCTCTGCATATCTAGAGCTTAAGGAGATTTTACTAAATGGAGCAACAAATGCCCACCCATATACAATGGAAGAGTGGGGTTTCTATGGTTACTTCCAATGCCAGTCTCCTGCTTATGTAAATTGTCTTCTCTGTAAACATGAAAAATAAACTGTCCCTAAAGACCAGCATTCCCCAACGACTCCATTCAGAACCAAATTTGCAGCTGAATAAAACCTTTCTTCCTTTTCTCCTCTTCCCAACTTATCTCTATGTCATTTTGTTTATATTTGGACATTCTTTTCTTCCTCTCTTAGTCTCCCTTGAGAACTGGTAGGATGGGTGTGACTGAATAATGACTACTGGAAGTCTGTTTTTATTTGATTGATTGTGGCCAGAGTTCAATGACAGTTACTCTTTGCTGAGAAGTTATAGTAGGCAGGTGTTATGTATAGAATCAGCACCCAGAAGGCTGAGCATGTAATCAGTAAAGAATAATATCCAATAGGTGAATTAAGAGTATTAATTTCATCCCTAGGGCATCAGAGTCCTACTCTTCAATTTGTTCATTCATACTGAATAAATTGTTTTGATGTGTTTTTAAGAAGTGTAGAAGAGAGGTTATCCTGGGGTTAATGGGAGAAACTCTATAAAAATATGTGGAAAATTTGAAAGAAGATATCATGAGGAGACTAGGCAAGCTAGGTAAATAAGTAGGCTGACAAACTGACAGTGAATCCACAATGCATAAGGAGTTCTTACAACTCAGTAAGAAAGTAGGATAAGTAGATTTAACCCAAGCACATTAAAGAGAAATGATCAAGTACAGAACTTATATGGTAAGGTGCTAATCTCATTAGTCATTCAGGAAATACAAAATAAAATCATAATTATATACTGCTGTATATGCCAGTAAGCTTTAAAGAAAAGAGAGGAGAAAGAGGAGGAAAAGAAGGAGGAAGAAGAGAAAGAGGAAGAGGAGGAGGAGGAGGAGGAGGAGGAGGAGGAGGAGGAGGAGAAGGAGAAGGAGAAGGAGAAGGAGAAGGAGAAGGAGAAGGAGAGGGAGGAGGATGGTCTGTGACCCAGAAAACTCATGGGTAAGTATATACTGAGCATATTGGCTTGCAATGACCCTCAATGCACATCCACAAGAATAATCAAAATAGTGTTGCTTCTCACAGTCCTGAACCAGGACGTGCCCAGCAGTCTGTCAAATATTTAATGAAGAAATAAGATATACCTATACAATGTTATACTATAGAGAAGTAAAAATAAATACATTATTGATACATCAAGGATGTTCACTTTGTGTGTGTGTGTTTGTTTGTTTGTGTGTGTGTGTGTGTGTATGTATGTGTACGTATGTGAAGTCAGAAAATTGTGTGACGTCAGTTCTGTCTTACCATGTGCGTCCTAAGGATCAAACTTGGGTCATCAAGCTTGGCAGTAAGCATCATTACCCTCTGAGCAATTTTGCCAGCTCACTGCTGATACTTCTACAAACATTTCTCACCTGTATAATACTGGATGGAAACCACCAAGCACATTGAAGATTGTAATATGTAAAAACTTCCATCACAAGCAAATGAATCAAATGAAGTCAAGGCAGACAAACACTGCATATATAAACAGTCCCCTGGTAGGAAGACAAGGGAGCTTCTCTCTATTAAGAATTAACATTTTTTAAAAAATCAGAAATAGTTCTCTTTATCTCTATATAATCTTACATTATTACAAAATAATTGTGGAGTCAGTTTTAGCTGATATACACATTCAATTATGATATATTTGTAATTATTAGATATATAGTAATTTATGTTCTCAAACTCTCCCAAAGAAAAAGGACTAAATTGTCTGGGAGTTCTAATGCTTCTTCTGGGTACTGGTGATTTTGGTATTGAATACTTAGCTTTAAATAGTCACATTCACATTGCACTAAAGAAAGAGCCTACCAGAGGACTTATCATCTTTCTGTCTTCCTGAAAGATTATATTGGAGAAGCTTATCAGAGATCACAGAGGGAGCACCCTGTAAGTTAAAAGACTTGACCAGGTATGTGACATAAAACAGGTGCCCAGAGCACCCAGAGGGACTGAACATTCTAGAACTAATGGTGTTCTCATTGCCCCAGTCTCCTGGCTTTGAATATGCGTATTGCAGAATACCCTTCTGTCGCTGTTTAGTCTTTAAATTCAGCCTTAAGAATTGTCAGAAGATTTCCTGATAGTGCATCAGATAGGAGCTGACTTTGCTCCCTCGTCACCTTGCTTCAAGGTCTTTGTCAGAAACAACTCCATTTGCCTACAGTACAGCAGATTTGAAATTCAACAGTTCTCAGCTACCTTTGCCAGCTTGTCTGTCCTGGGAGTAATGACTTTGCTAAGTGAATTTGGAAATAAAAATAATCTGATTGATGTGGGCTAACTTTTCAACTTGTCTTGGATGCCAAAATAGATTTGCTTTAGTGGTAAAACAGGATCCATCAGTTTGGAAACAGACTGACTGAGTCTATTAAAAGCAGAAGTCCGAAGTGGCACGAACTAGGAGATCAAATGAGAGGATGGCAAAAGGAGATGTCCTGAAACAGAGATATTCTACCACTAAGTGAGCACTACTTAGTAAGACTGACAGAAAATAGCTTTACTTTTCAGACACTGTTCCTTCAGGTCTTCTAAGTAAGTGATTCTCAAGGGGAGATCCCTGGCCCAAAAATCCATATGATCTATCCTAGAATGCCTTAGACAGGGATTTTAATAAATGATGGCTACACATTCCCTACAGCCCAAGAGTCTGAATAACCAAGACTGGGGGTCAGTATGGTTGAACATGGTTGTGGTCCATAGACAGCATCTCTTATTGTGTCTACTTGGAGCAGAATGGACTGACATCTCTGTGATCTCTTTTAAAAGGACAGTAATACAATTCACAAGGGCTCTGATTTTATAATTTGCCCAATTGCTCTAGGCCCTACCTTCTAATATTATCATATTTGGACTTGGAGTTTCAGTCTGTAAGAGTATCCATCCTTTGCTCTTAATTCTAACATCATACAACCAGAGTTATGATGTTATTGTTCTGAGCACTGAGCCCTTCATGAGTCCTGATATAGTTATGTCTGTGTGGAATTGTTCTCCAGTCTACCTGTACTCAGCCTCCTAATCATCTTCCTGTCTAATCATTGTCTTTTAGTATGTGGCTTGACCCTTTTGAGTTAGCTTCCTTTCCAATACTCGTTGATCACCATCACTGTTACCAGCATGAGGTATAAAAAGAAAGAACAGCAATTGCCTCCTATAAAACTCATGTAGTTTTCTTCTCATCTGGTTCGTCAAACATCTAGTATCTTTCTCTGTGGCTAGATAATTCATTAGGACTCTGGGCTCAAAACATGATCTCCAATGACAGTTACAAAGTTCACAAATGATAAGCAATTCAGCTGATGAGGGCCTCTTGATTCCCTCAAGCAAAGGAGACTGTACTGCCTGCTGATACTAAGTAACTGGGGTTTAGATGAGGATACAGAGGAGGTGCTGAGTGGTACCCAAATCATTCTGGGACCTCTCTATATAGCTTTCTTCAATTATTTCTTGTTGCTCTGAGTAAATAACAGACAAGAAGTAATCTATTGAAGAAGGGCTTATTTTGTCTTACACTTAGAGGTGATACAGTCCACTATGGAGTGCAAGCATGGCAGCTGGCCTCGCCAGAGTGATAGGGATACACAGTGAAGATTCCTCACTTCCACCCATGAAGACAAAGCAGGAAACAAATGGAAGTGACCTGGGCCATAAAACATTAAGACTAGCCTCACAGAGACCTGATGTGCCAGGATGGGGGTATACCCAGGGGGTCCACACCAATATCTCAGAGGAGAAGAGGAAGGAGAATGAGTGAAGGACTGTAGGAGGGGTGATTAGGAAGGGGGGCAGTGAGCAGGATGTAAAATGAATAAGTAAAATGTATTCATTATTTAGTTAATTAAAACAAAAACTATTAAGGCCTGTCCTCAGTCATCCATTTCTTCCAGTGAGACACCACTCCTTTAAGTTTCCACAGTGTTTTAAAAAAAAGCATCAGTGTTACAATCAGTCACTTCAATGACATAAGCCCTAGGTATCAGTATCAGAGATTTCTGAGGGTTGACCCCCCATATATTAGGCCTTACATTAAGGTAATATTGAGTTGTAATTGGGGTAGAAATAGCAGTTGAATTAGTAAAGTAGTAATTTAAAAATGATTGTGTGTCCAGAGGACAATGATCCTCAAGGCAACAACCTTTCCTTGCCTCTTGTCTGTTTCTCCAGCCTTCTCTGATGACTCCGATGATTCTGGATTTATGTCACTGTGACCAAATACTAAAGAAAAGCAACTTGAAAAGAGGAAAGATTTATTTTAGCTTATGGTTTCAGAGTGTATTTGTGGGGATTCTCTCTCTCTCTCTCTCTCTCTCTCTCTCTCTCTCTCTATATATATATATATATATATATATATATATATATATATATATATATATATACATATTAAAATAACTTATGGGCTGCAGTCCAACTAATCCAGCAATGGCTCTCTGTAAATAGAAAGTTCAATAATCTAGTAGTTGCTCAGTCCCATGAGGCTGGGTGTATCTCTGCTGCATTAACTGGAATCCTGAAGAAGTAGACTCCGGTGCCAGTGAGCATGGCCTTGTCAGGCATCAATGGGAGGAGAGGCCCTTGGTCCTGTGAAGGCTCAATGCCCCAGGGTAGAGGAATGTCAGGGTAGGGGGTGGGAGTGGGTGGGTGGGTGAGCACTCTCATAGAAGCAGGGGGAGGGGGATGGGATAGGTAGTTTCTGGGGGGAAACCGGCAAAGGGGACATTTGAAAAGTAAGTAAAGAAAATGTCCAATAAAAAAAAAATGTGCTGGCAAGGTCAGGGCAAACAGGTGAAGAATGAAAGAACATTTTCATTCTTCATGTCTTTATATTGGCCTCTAGCAGAAAGTATGGTCCAGATTAAAGGGATACCTGTATTAAAGGTGTGTGTCATCCCACCTGAAGATCCAGATCAAGATCTCACAAGATCAAAAGCCTATGTCCTCCAGCCTCAAGATTCAGACCAAAGGCGGGTTGTCTTCCTGCATCAAGGTCTGGATTACAGATGTGCTCTACATTTCTGGATTGTTGTTCATTCCAGATATGGTCAACTTGACAAAGGAGCCATCACACAGGATAGCCTGTCTCCTTATTTCTGAACATGACAGTTGGAGCATGTAGCAGAGGCTGTTGATTTCATGGTGGTCAGGAAATAGAAAATGAGGAGGGGGCTTAGGACTCAAAGGCATAGTTTTTAGTCTCTTGTTACCATATCAAAATCCCTGACATGACAAACTTAAGGAAGAAAGGGCTTATTTTGGCCTACAGTTCAACAAGGTACATTCTTCCATCATGGCAAGGAAGGTATAGAAGCAGAAACAGAAGGCTCTCAACCATGTTTTATTCAGAATCAGGAAGCAGAGATTAACAAAGGCTTGTGTTCAGCTTTCGTTGTCTATTTTATTCAGTCCTAAACTTCAATGGTACCACTCACATTTAAGATGTGTCTTCCTCCTTCAATTAACCTTAGCCAGACAATCCTTTACAGACAGAGCTTTATGTTGTTTTTTATAAGTTTTGTTGTTAACTTGATACAAGCTAGTGTCACCTTGGAAGTGGGAATGTTAATAGAGAAAAATGACCCCACAAGATTGGCTTCTAGGCATGCCTATGGGGCATTTTTTTTTTTTGATTAATGATTGATATGGGAGGGTCCAACTCACTGTGAATGGTACCACTTCCAGGCTGGTGTTTCTGGGTAGTCTAAGACAGAAGACTTGAATAAGCTATGAGGAGCAAACATACTTTTTCATGGTCTCTGCTTCAGTTCTCGCCTCCAGATTCCTGCTCTGACTTTCCTTGATGATGGATGGTGCTATGGATGAGGCAAATCAACCCTTCCACCTCCACCTTCTCAAGTTATATTTGGTCCTTATGTTTTGTCGCAGTAATAGAAAACGACATAAAACACATGGTGTTTCTCAATCAAGTTGGCAATCAAAGGAAAACCATCACAGCATGTCTCTGCTGACTTCCTTCAGTTAGTCTTCATCTTCTAAAATATTCAGACCTTCCAAAAATAGTACTACCAAGTGGAGACCAAGTCATCATCACCGTGAGCTGACAGGAGGCATTTTGTGTTAAAAACGTCCCACCAGCTTCTCTCTGGGTCCTCTCACCTCACTTTTTCCCCCAAGAACCCTCCTGCTTCTCATCATGCACGTTGCTCTCAGTAGCTGAAGTCAGGAGGATTGACCTTGGACAACATGTGTATTTCCTTTAACCCAAGACAAACTTGACCTACTGTCTGATACCAATCTCCTTTCCTTCTCTTACTGAAAACGAAATCCTCCTGACTGATGTTCAGAAAATACAGCACTTTCCTTCAAAAGTGGTTAAATTCTAGCAAACCCTTTAAATCTCTCACCCTTCTTAATGTCTTCTAATCTGAGAACCAATAGCAGTTATTCTCTGTCTCTAGTGCTTGGAAACTGAAATATCCTTTAAGCCCAACTGTGAAACAACTAACTTAATTGAATTTTGTGATAAGTGCTCATAAGGTATAATTGAGGGGGAAAAAAAGAAGAACAGAAGAAGCTTGCTTTAGGAAATGCTAAGAGATTCTCAGTGGTGGTGAAACCAAACATATTGTGAATCCGTGGACTCCCAATATGCCTGCAATTCATGAGTCCCACTGTCTAATACCAGACTGATTTTTTTGTATCTATGTTAGATATCTAATGGGTAGGTCACATGTTTGATGGCTAACGAAGTACTGAGGGGAGAATTAGAAGGATTATCCTAAATGCATCCATTTTAAATATTCAAATGTCATTTAAAGTCTTGTGTCACTCAAACAGAAGCCAACAGTTTTGTTTTCCAAAGGTCACTAGAAATATATTATGAAACTTGTCACATTGCTGAACTAGTAATTAGTCATGTGTGTGTTGTTAACACCCTTACTAGGCCTCCTAGGTAAATTAATTGAATTTTCTACACAGGAAGGAGTTTTGAAGGTCATGCAGATCAGCTCGTGGTTAAACCATGAGTTGACATATAGTATCTTGCTCAGTGACTATTTGGGCCATTTTGGAAATCAGCTTTCACCAGCTCTATATGAAGCAATATTAAGTAGTCTGAATAGATTCTTACAGATAAATGTAGTGGTTCTTCCCTGTTTAACATTTGGTCCCGATATACCCCATGGTTTTGCCTTGCTCTCTGGCCACACTCCACCCTCAACTCTCACTCTGACTCCTCTTTCTGAAAACCTCTTGATGTTGTGATTCCATCCTTTGTTTTCCCTGGATTATGCCATAACTGCTCTGGGTTCCATGGAAGAAGTAACAAAGCTATTGGCATTCCACCTAAACCGTGTTAACTCTTAGGTGAATCAGTTACATCGTACCTATCAGGTCAGCTGTGGGGCAGCCAGTGACATATCCTAGACCTTTAGTGATTAAATACACCAAGCTGAAAGCTATGCCTCTGTAGTGACAAAAAACAGCAGAACAATTAAGTTCAGGGACTTGGAAAGCATGCTGACCCACGTTCTCATCCTTGATATTGCCAGCCAGTTAAAATAATCTAAATCGGTTTTCTAGTCTGTGAAGTAGAAATGGACTTGGGAAATCTTATATAGAGGTGTGGATACAATCGAGGATGTGTATAAAGAGCTAAGGCACACACTGACTCATGCACATGTTGTGTTTGTGTTGCTGCTCTTCTTCTTCTTCTTCTCTTTCTCCTCCTCCTCCTCCTCCTCCTCCTCCTCCTCCTCCTCCTCCTCCTTCTTCTTCTTCTTCTTCTTCTTCTTCTTCTCCATCTTCTCTTTCTCATGGGTCTTTTATATGAGTCCAATCTTCCAAACAACTGAATTTCATTGCTATTTGACACGTTTCAAGGCAGAGGCCAAGAAGATTCTGTACTTTTCCACCACCTGACCCCTCTTACCCCCTCCCCGTGTAAAACATGCTATAAAAAAGCATTTCATGTTCAAAAAAAATTAAAAAAAATAAAAAAATAAAAAAATTTAAAAAAATGAAAATTAAGACATAAGACCCAGCTACATTAACTATTTATTTTGGGAGATGGATTTGTATCCCTTCCACTTAGGAAAAAGACCAAAGCAGGGATTTTCATCTTTGATGAGTGGGTTCAAATATAATCTACATTCGTTAGCTTTTGGAATTAAAAATATCACTCATTGTCACTTTGGTGAAGGTAGCCTAATTTGAGGTATATTTTACTGTGATATTTAAATTATATTATTAATATTTCTCATGCTTAATACATCATTGAAAGTCATACCTTAAAAGGCTAGAGAGATGGCTCAGGAGTTTATAATACTTGTGTTGCTCTTTAAGAGGACCAGGTTGAGTTCCCAGAATCCTGTGGCTATTCACAACCATTTATAGCTTCAGTTCTGAGACCCTTGTCTGGCCTCTAAAGTAACTAGGCACCCATGTGGAGCACATACATAAACGCAAACAAATATGCATACATCAAATAAAAATAAATAAACCTTTAAAAAGAGACATTTTAAATATACATTCAACATAAGTTTTCATGGGAATGAGATGAAATTAAAAGAAAGAAGGGATAATCTTTGGAGAAATAGTCTTAGCCTGGGACCCTATAATGGGGATGAGTGGGGAAGTGGGGAAAGGCAACAGAGATAGGGGACAAAAGAGCAGGAAAGAGTATAGTGCCTGCTGCCCAATGTGTAGCATGAGGCATGCCTCACTAAGGTTCCTCAGGTCCCTCAGCTTATTGGACTAGGAGATGAACTGATGTAGTCAGGATAGATTCCTTTTCCCAGGCTTGATCCATGGAATGCCTTTATCTTGTACTTATAAGTTGAATAGTTGAACTCAGTAGATTCCTAGAAGTCTCTGTCCCAGAATAAGACAAGATACATCTAATGCAGGCATAAAAGAAAGTTCATACAGTTGAACTTTAACTGCTGATATTATCTAACCAATAGATGAGAGCAGAAAACAACAAACAAACAAACAAACAAACAAACCACCCTGAAGACAATAAAGCCAAGGGGACACAGGAAAATGCTTTCTTCCATAAGTAAAAGCTATCCAGACATAATGAACTACATTCAGTGGGCTTGTATTTGAACTGGTCATCTGACAATAGCATTGGAGAACAGATAGTCAAAACAAATCTCATTAAGTGGAGGACACTTGCCATATCTGAGAGTTATTCTAGGCTGCTATTGGAAAAGAATCATAGAAGTACAATGTCATCTGTAAATATGACCTCTCTCTGCAACTCTTATTCCTAGTGGGTCCTCAGTAAATATTTAACAGCTGGATGTGTAGGGGAATAACACTAAATTGTAACTGGAGCCTATGCCCATTTTTTGGTAGTTCTTTGAGATTTTAGGACAGTGTTTTGATTATATTTACACCCTTTCATCCAACTTCTCACAGATCCACTCCATTTCCTTACTCACTTATCTTTGTGTCCTCTCTCTGTTTTTTAACATGTCAAATCCAATTTATGTTGTTTATATATTCTCAGATATGTGACCTTCCGCTGGAGTATGGTTCACTTACCAGAGGTTATACTCTGAGAGGGAACTGACTCTCTTATTCTTCCTTTGCCAACAGCTATCAATTGCCAGTAGGTTCTTAGAGAGGTGTGAGAGGCTGCCTCCCCTCTTTACACTAGGATTCAGTTGGGCTTGAACTTGCACAGGTTTTATGTAAGATGTGACTACTACTATGAGTTCATATGTGCAGCTGCCCAGCTGTGTCTGGAAGCCATTGTTTCCTGGTAGTCATCCAATGTCTCTGGTTCTTACACTCTTTTTATGCCCTCTTACACAATGATTCTTGAGTCGTGGAAGTAGGAATCTGTGATATAGATACAGTCTACAATCTCTTTATATCTGTTCCTTGACCAGTGTGGGTCTCTGTGCTACTGATTATCTACCACAAATAAATGCTTCTCTGATGAAGGTTGAAAGATCCATGAATCTATGTCTAAATAATAGTCATTTGGAATTAGTTTAATAATTTGTCCATTTTTCAGAATAATAGTAGTAGGTTCTTTCTATGGCCTATGACCTGTCTAGACACATATTCTTGGGCAAACAATAGTGCTAATTTCAATCTTTTGGAGCAGGACTTATATCCAATCAGAAAGTGTTTGGTTCCTCCAATGATGTTCATGCCAGTATTTTATCAGCACATATATCTTATTAAGCTGATCATTACTGTAGCTCACAGCATTCACAGTTGGATAAGACTGATGATTAATTTTTTGTCCTCCAGTAGCTGTAAGTCACCTGATCTAGCTTATGTACATTTTAGTGGTATAGACATTTCTATAAATTAATTACTAGCTCATGCGACTCTTGACATTTTTTCAGTTGATTGTCACAAGCTAAAATAGGCAGGCATTAACATGCTACTGTATACAAAAGTGTAAAATAATTTTAACCACTGTCCACATTTTATTATCATCTCAAGTTTCAAGAACTCAAAGCTCAGCTGGTGATACTCCCCGTCAGCAAGCCTCAGAGTCCTCCTACACCTGTGGTTCTCCCTGTCCATTAAGGACAATCTCATATTTCCAATTATTCAGACCGAAATCCTCCACAGTATCCTTGTTGTTTTTACTCAGACATCTTTCCAAATCAGTTATAAAATCCAGCAACTGATACCTTAAAATTGTATCCAATAACCAATAATCCAATAACTTCATTTCCTTCCAACATCTGGATCCAATGCATTTAAAGCCTTTACTACTGTCCTACATAATCTACTAGCTTCTTTTATTTGTGTGATAAAGCACTCCAGGTCAATGACAAAAGTTTCAAGAAGCATCCCCAGCTCCTGGTAGACTATCTATCAATGAAAAAAACATTTACTTCTCATTTGGTTCCCTACTTGATACAGGCCTGAGCATGCCCCTGAGCAGTTCACTTTTGACTGAAGACAAAATCATCTGTGCTGTTCCCATTACAGCTCCCTGCTATTCCAGAAGTCTTTTCTTTCACAGAAAAGAAGGAGAGGAAATGTATGAGGTATAGAGCCAGGCCTGGGTATAATATTCATCTCTTCTATTCACATCCTACTCTCCATTTTCAAGACAAACACTTCTGCCAATATAAAGAGAGCTGGAAGATATAGCCTTGCTGTGGCCCTGGCAAAATGGCATATCTCTGTCTCGTTGATATATGGCACTTTCTATGTCGCATTCTACAGCTAGTGTCCTTGTTTCTGATCTTACCTCCTCAACCTTATTCTCAACACAGCAGCAAGTAAACTGTTACATGCCAAGTCAACTACAAGTCATATTGTATACTATTTTCTTCCAAACTACCCAGTGTCTTTTTTACACAAAATAAAACAAAACAGTATTCACACAATTGTTTGGAAGGCCTGCCTCCTGTTCTGTGTACCCACTACTCATTCTACACTCCTTCTAATCCTAACCATATTGCACGACATGCTGTTGCTTGCATGCTGGCCATGCTATGGCCTATGTGCTGTGGGCCCTTACTCTTCTCATTGTTGGGCCCTGTTTACCCATATCTCTATCTGAATAATGTTCTCTCCTTCCTATAACTAGTTCTTAGCTGTCACTTTTTCTTGGCCACTGATTTAAAATATTAATGTTCTTGCCCAGTCCCCTTCACCTGTATTGTCTTCATTATCCCCTTCCCAGACTCATTTTTCTACACAGTATTTAGCACTATCTAATTCACATATGACTACACATCATTTTATTATTGTCTTCTAAGCCTTCTAGAATGTAAAGGAGTCTGTTACATCTTATTCATTCTGTCTCTGAATTTACATTTGTGCCTACACATCATAGGTATTCAAGAAATTCTTGATAAGTGACTGAATAAATGATAAGTAAAATTAAGACTTTTTTTCTTTGTGATTTCTTCAGACATTATTACGTATTCAAGAATTTTGCTTTTATCAAATGCTCCACAAATGAAGACAAATGATGTAATTTAAACTAATAATAATATAGTGCCAGGCACTAGTCCAATGGATTATGTGATTAAATATTCACAAAATCTTAATAACATTGGTATGACAATCAAAGCTCCCTCTCAAATGGAGCAATCTATGTAACAACCTGAGCATGGTACCTGGCTCATACTAAGTGAGATGCTATGAGGGACATTGCCATCATCATTTGTCATCAGAAATCTGGAAGAATATGTGCTATATAGTTGGGATATAGGATAGTGTCTAAAGGTATGTGTGTTAAAGCACTGGTTTCATGGCTGGTGGTGTTGGTGATGATGATGATAGTGATGATGATGATGTTGACATATGTATATGTATATATGTATATATATAAATATATATATGTGTGTGTGTGTACACGTGTGCATGCACATGCATGTGTGTTTTTCTAAGTCTCTTTTATTTCCTCAGATGGAGAGATGAGAGCTCTACACAAGCTGTATGTATTTATGGATTGGACTAAACCCAGAGAATTTCTTTCTCTGTTATAACTATTCCTAGGCCTAGACCTGGAAGCTTCTCTGTACATTATAATCTTCCAGTCTGACTGATTCAATCTGGTTTGTCTTGGCTTCTGACTAAATTGCTCTGATTGGCCTCATGCTTACATTGGGAGTATGTTCTAATCTTCTGGCCTTCTCATTCTCTGGGTCAGTCTGTCTTCACCTATGTCTACTTGTTCTCTCTACAACTTGTCTCTGTAAAATTACCATCCCCCTGCCCGCCACATCACCCTTTTCTCTTTTATGCTAGTTTTCATAGCCTCTCTTTTCTGTGCTGCACTCATAAGAATTGGGCATATCCCATCTCTAACTCATTCTTTCTAGTCTTTCTCTGATTCATCACTTTGACTGCCCCTCAATTAGATTTAACTTTCAAACATGACTGCTTCCTTCTGTGAACTAACCATTCCGCAATTGTTAGGTATTAAAGATATATACTAAGGGAATGTCCCTATTCCAGTCGGATCATGCTAAAATCCAGGGCACATCTACATGTCCAGTTGGACAGGATCACATAGACCTAGAAGATCTTTGGATGTGATCCCTTGTCAGAGCAGCCATATTTCTGGATTAAGATTCCTTTACACACACACACACACACACACACACACACACACACACACACAGAGAGAGAGAGAGAGAGAGAGAGAGAGAGAGAGAGAGAGAGAGACACAAACACAGACACACAGACATAGACACAGACAAACATACACGGATGGATGGATGGATGGATGGATGGATGGATGGATGGATGGATGGATGGATGGATTTAGTAGAAAGTTCAAGATGGGCCTAGTAAAAAGACTGGGTTGTTGAATGCATACCGAGAAAGAAGCATCTTTTTCTTTCTTTAACATTTTAGATAGAGATGGATGGTTTTATAATATTACATGCTCCTAAACTTATACTGCCAAAATAATTAATGAATCAGAACTTTTCGCTTTATATGTTGATTGTCACAGGTATTTGTTGTTATAATAGATTATTATTACAACTAAAAGTGTGCATTATCGCTTAGCACTATCATCACAGATTATTACAGATGAGGTAGTTTAAAAATCAACAAAAATGTATTTACCCACAACTCTGGGCCTTGAAGTAAAAAAAAAAAAAAAAATCTAGCATTATCAGGGCCAGCCTTCCTTGGCAAGCAGGGAAGGTTTCTTACAAGGCTTTTATGGGTTACTGTACATTCTTGAAATTCCTCAGCTTGTGCCAGCATCACTCCAATTTCTGCCTATGATTTTAGCCAGTATTGTCTCACTGTGTCAATGGCTCTTTCTTCCTGCCTTTCCTATAAAGGAAACAGTCATTGGAAGATGATGACTTATATGTGAAAAGAGCTGCTTCCAGATAAGGAAATGAGTGATATTCTCACATTCTAGGTGGACTTGACATTGAATATCTGAACGCTATGTCATTCAGAACTGGGCATTCTGGTTCTTGTTGGAAACTCTTTGTCTCCTCCCACTGTTCTATCCACGCTCATTGTCCATGACTTTCAAATTGTGTCATCCCCCCCTAGAAACTTCTTGAACTATTGAAAGTTTAAGTATCCACCACCAGTCTTCTCACTATAAAGATTTTGTATTTTAGAATAAAGAATTTAAAACTAATCCCAAGATCTCTTGCAACTACTTGACTCTAGAGTGATCTTTCCTTACCCTGTAAGTGTTCATAGGGACGTTCATTTGAGAAGTGTTGATAGCACATGAAAGAAACAAGATTGCAAATCCTGGGTAAGCATTTTTGGTGGGTTGATAAATGTGTGAAACTGTGATGGCAGGTGCAAGAGAAAGTGCCAATTAAAAATTAGCTGTCGTGCACATTTACAGCTTGTGTTGTTGACTCCAGCATTTTGCTGTTGCTTATTAAGGCAGGAGTTGGCAGGTAAACGTCCTCTTCTGAATTCATCTACAGGTCAGAAACTAATTGTACACAGCTATTAGGATTCATCCAAGCTGTTTAATGAGTTCCTTAGCTATACAGATACAGTAAGGCAACCTGTTGAGTTGGTTAGGAAATAAAAAAATATTAAAACTCTTCATCTGAATTATGACATCTGACAGTAGTCAAGAACCATAGAAATGCAGTCTTTTTTTTTTTTTATTGGATGATTTATTTAGAAATGCAGTCTTTTTACTGAAAGAGAAGCTACAGTTTGCCTGGTCACTATTTAAAGCAAGTGTTTCCACGACAACTATGTGCACCTCTGCAATGTGCAACTGGAGCTCATTTCTCAGGGTGTCTCTGGCTATCAGCAGTCTCTTTCTGTTAATTGTTAGACAGAAAAATGCGTGATTTGATCACGTGACCATCATGATAAATTTTTGTACATTTTAACATTATTAAAAAATAATGTTGGTCTTGTTTGGCCCTGTTCTGAAGAAATAACCACATAAATGTCTTTTCTCAGAGGAGGCATGTGGAGTTCAAACTTGAGAGGGGTTTTACCTGTAGTGGGAGCCCTTTATTCCCTTTCCTCTTGCTCTAAAGAGAGCCTTCATAGGGTCTTAATATAATATTTAACCTCACAGTAGACTGGATTGTGCTACTGACCTCTTGAAGCAGACTGTACATGCTCACTGCATACTCTGTTAGAGCTGAGATTTCCAGACACCAAGGTGTGCAGGAATCATCAAGGAGCTTGTTAAACTCCAAATCTTGATTCTAAAGATTAGGCCACAAACTCTCCCTTTGTAACAAGCTTTCTCAAAGTAGTAATGCTTTCTGATGGTGAATTTTATAGAACATAGCACAGTTTTAGTTTTAGCCTGAATAGAAACAGAATTCTGTAGTTGTATTTGTTTCTTATGACTTTTAAGTTACAACACATTTATTGGGTTGAAACAACAGAAAATGTTTTCTTATAGTGTTCCTTAACAGAAATCTGAAATCAATCTCAGGAAGCCCAGATTTACATGTTCTCAGGGACATACTAGCTGCAGAGGCACCGGGGAAGAATTTCTTCCTGCCTATTTCAGCTTTGAGTGGCTGCCTGCATTTTTGACTTATTGTCTTAATACTCTGCTCTCTACCACTGATGTCATATCATCTTCTTCTCCTGCCCTCTCTGAAATCTGTTTGTTTCCATCCTCAAATGACTCTCAAATATAGGTCTGAGGCAGCTTATTCAGGATAATGTAATGTCATCTGCAGTGGTCATTTCCCATACAGATTCATCTTAACAGAGTGTAGGGATTAAGACTGAAGCCTTAGGGAGCCAATATTAACCTTATATGATATTCCTTACGGGACCTAGGTTACAGGACCCTACATTCAAATACATTCATGATGGACCTTGAACACTGTTTCTTTGTCAGTTTTGCAGGGTGTTTGCCCCACTCATCATGTCTAGATTTCACATACTGCTTCAATTAAGCACCTTACTTATACGTGTTTCTCTTTGGAGACAGGTTTTCTTAATCATTGTTGTTGTTTTGATTCTGTAGGTGTGGTCTTACTATGTAGCCTAGAGCTCACTAGATAGACAATAGCTATACGTATTTATTTATGTCTATCTATAATGCCTATTTATATATCTGTTCTTAATTTCTATCTCTGTCTTTTTCTTCTCCTCTCCCCCGCCCTCTCCATATTTATCTATATCTTTCTCTCTATATCCTATCTCTACATCTCTCTCTTTCTCAAACTCTCTATCTATCTATCTATCTATCTATCTATCTATCTATCTATCTATCTATCTATCATCTCCATGTCATCTACAGAGAGATACTATATATAGGGTGACCTCAAACTTACACTTTCCTCCATAGGTGCTAAGGTTACAGGCATGTACCACCACAATGATCAGCTTAGAAAGGGAATTTAAAAGTAAATGCTTCCCACCTGTCTTACCTTATTCTATTCCACATAAAAGTATAAAAAGTTAATACTAATTAAATAAATTCTGTCATGAAGCCAATGAGTTGTACACCCTAAGAACACTGTAGCTTCTGACCAGGCAATGCTAAAAATTGTTAGCACAAATATTCAGGGGTGGGAGGGTGGGTGGAAAAAAAAGCCTGTTTCTAGATTGCATCTTGAGGCAGAATTGTTCAGAGATTTTGCTACCAGTCATCCTTATATTGAGTGGCATTCTGTTGAATTGACACTGATGCTTGGTATTCATTCATATTTGTGCCTTTACGTATTGACTCAGCTGTAATACAAACTGTGGGGAAGTTAGGAAAAATTAGAGGAAGGTCAAAATATAATGCCCCGTGTGATGGGCCACCCACCTGACTATAATCCTAACCCAGAAAAGGCTGAGGCAACTTCTAGGCCAGCCTGGGCTGCAAAAAGAGACTGTCTCAAAACATAACTAACATGAAGTAAGCAAATAAAGTAAATGATAATCTGTCCTCAGTATATCTGTGAAGTGCATAGTTGAAGCAAATCCAAGCTAAAGAACTATGTCAGCCATCTAAATACATCTTTACAAGCATGTTGTTTAAATATTATTTCATTCTCAAACTACAACTGTTGAAATGTATGAAAAGTTTAGAAAACCATAATGAACCCCTCAAAAGCGGGTCACATGCATGGACAATGACTAATCACGTGCTACTCCCTACCAGAATTGTTAGAACTCTATTTTATGTTTGAGCTGTTCCTGCCTAAATGTCATCAGGCATCATTCGTCTCTATTTACCATTTGGGAGTGTGGGAAAAGTCCTGGTTTAGTGTGTGTGTGTGTGTGTGTGTGTGTGTGTGTGTGTGTGTGTGTGTGTGTGTTTGTGTATTCAATTTTAGGAAACACAGAATGAAAGTAATTTTCATCAAATCCTGAGTTTATGCTTATATGTATGTATGTGTTATGTACTTTCAGCAAACTCTGATAATGTATCCCCTGTTTCTTTGCTCAATTCAGATCACACTTAAAGGACTGCTAAACTCAAGCTCATTTGGAAAACATTGAAAGTATAATCTGATCACCTTGTAAAAGCAATCAGCAATCTACACATGTAGGGATTCAAAGTCTGTATCTACTCAGTGGGTCACTGTAACAATTAACTCATTGTACCTTCCTCTATTTCTCAATGATGGGGTCTTGCTTTCATTACCACAATCTTGGCTTAGCAGGTTCCAACCAGCAGTAAAAGTGGAGGCTGAAATATGTTTTTAATTAAGAATGACTATTTCCCGAGTTCCACGAGCTACTTAGTGATGGCACTCTTCTTATACAAAACATTTCTGCATGCAATAGTTCAGAATTTGTTCTAACCATGGAAAGAATCATCTCACAGCTGATGTGAGTCTGTGTGTACATGCCAACATCAATTACACAATAGGAAAGTGAATATTTAGCAATCTGGTTTTGGTGATTTTGTTTGCTTATGCCAATGTTTAGGCAAATACAATACTGTTGCCAAATACAAAAAAAAATGGTTTACAACTTTTTGTGGGGTTTTCAATGTAAACTGATTGATTTTAACATTTCTAATGAATTCTTTGATGATGAAGATTAATAGTGGCTGATAGATTCGTGTATGTAAGGATGGGTAAAGGGATTGATGGACAAACTTAGTTACTGTGTGCCAACCAGATTGCTAAGTACATTAAGTGTGTTAGTGTGATATTATCATTGTATCCTTACAAGAAAATTGTGAAATAATTACTTTTACTATATAGGTTAAAAAGTAACATAGCTGAGATGGTGTATTTTCCCAAAAGGTGAGTAACTAAAGTGCTGGAATTTAGGTGTTATCTGTGAGGTTCTGGAAGCCAACTTTTATTATTTTCTTTTTCAACATTTATTTGCTGACTGTTTACTAGGTATCAACTATGTGTTTGGAGCAGTGCTAGGCTGTGAAGATAAATATCAAACAGGAAACCAGAAAGCTCTTAGATGTCCTAATACATTGGAAAGGAACGAACCAGAACTGACACACAGCATGAAGGGACATGTGAATGTTGCATATATGGAGTGAGAAAGCATCTTTGAAGAGGTTTCATATAGCTGTGATCTAAAAATCAAAAAGAATTAGCCACTGTGAAGAATGCTCCAAGCAGAATGATGCACTTATGTAGAATGCAGTGACCCAGAGAAGCTTCCTGAAAAGACTTTTTTTTAATGTGAAACAAGGAGCTCTCTCTCTCTCTCTCTCTCTCTCTCTCTCTCTCTCTCTCTCTCTCTCTCTCTCTTTCCCTCTTTCTCTTGTGTTCTCTCTCTCTCTCTCTCTTTCTTTTCTTTCTTTTTTTTTTTAGACTAGCAGAGAGAATGAAATGCAGGAAGATGAGTACCACGACGGTCTGTCTTCACTCTCTGCATGGTGCTTGGGTCTCTGCTGAACAGGGTTCCTTGTAGAAGATCTCAGAGGAGGTGAAACCCATTTAATGTCCTCCGGTTGCACTGATTTTGGGCTTTTTTTTTTCTGTTTGTGATCATGTGCAAAGAACTCCATTTACAGCTTAAATCCAATAAAGAAGTTGTATCAGCAAGACTACAGTTCATTTTGCTCTGGGGTGTAGGGATTCCAGTGAGTAGCCTAAAGTATCTTCTATCATGCAACCTAGGCATGGGGCTAAGTAAGTTCAAGATGTGTGCAGATGGGAGGTCCCCAAGGGGCAATCTTAAAAAAAAAACTCTCAAATGAACAGTCCAAAAAGCATCAAAGTATGTCAAAATACGAGCAGACTAGAGCAAATTCAAGAACAGATCCAGAATGCTGTCTTTCTTGAGAAAAACTGGCAGCTACTAATGAGTCAAGACAAAAAAAAAGGCATTCAAAAGCAGTTCATAGTGCTTACCATGGTATGAAATTCACATTTCAATGTCTGTCCCTTCTTCACTGGATCATAGCCATGCCCACAGATGCTTTGGAGTAGTTGTGACATAGACAGTCTGTGGCCAGAACAGCTAGAAAAATTCATTTTCTGGTCTTGGTAGAAAACATTTGACTCCTGGTAGAACTTATCTGGGTGGGCCATGAAACTGTCATTCAGAGTTATAAAGCTTATTTTCAAGAATCAGTGCAGGCTCTCTACTATGAAAAAATGAGCCAGATAAAAAACCAGGACTGGTGGAGTGGGCATATGACACTAGGCCCTCAGAGGCTGTAGCGAGAGGATGGCAAGTTCTAGGCATTCTGTGTCGTGGAATGAATTCAAGGACATCCCGAGCAACATAGTGAGCCCCTTGCCTCAAAAGCAATAAGTAGTAAAGGGGTCAGAACACAAACCTGTGGGGGGGGGGGGGCAGAAAGAAACATGGGAGAAAGAAAAAGTAAGGGTCAACATATAAAGCAAGAAAGGAAGGAAGAGGGAAATAAAAGAACATTCCACAACAAGAAAGTCTGTTGCTTTCTGTTGCTTACCAGAGTGTAGAAAACAGACTGAGCCACAGGGAAGGATGTTCACTATATACATCACTGTCCTCACAACCTGACTTTAACCACCGTTCTTACACACTGCACACAGTATTGGTGGCATCTCATTGTCAGCCTCGGTTCATTGCCAAGTCAGGGGGATAAAGAACAAGGGCTATGGTTGAACTGGGGGCTGGTAAATTCTAGATAGAAAGGAGAGAGGCAGGGAGGAGAAGAAATTGAGAGGAGCAAGAAAGGATCTGCCCAGACAGAGAAATGTTATGCCATAGGGGAAGCCGCCTATGTCATCAGAACTATTGGAACAGACTCGTGCAGCTAGTTACCAGAGCACCGTCCATGTAGGTTTCTGGTAATACTTTGTGCAACCATATGGATCCAGTTGAGAACAATTTCTAAGGACTTACGGACATTTTAAATGTTCTCTAGCTTGTGCTGAAATTGTGATTTTTCTCTGTGTGAGTTGGAATATAGGCAGCCTTCAAGAAAATTAAACCTAGCCCCAGTATTTTCTCATTAAATGCTTGGGCACCCCAATCGCACAGGTCTATCTAAGTATCTACCACAGGAGAGGAAACAGGTGATTAGCAGTTTGAGAACCATTAAAAAGTTTCTCACAATCCATGACTTTTAATTAATGACTTCCTAGCATCTAGCCATTTATCTTAAGCATCTTGAAGAGGTGGAACATGCTTAGTTCCGCAGTTTTATTATCTCACTGATAGGGATGGACAAAATTCATACAGAGTTCATTATAAGGCTTCTAGACATTACTAAGAAGCTCTCATCTTATTTTTTACAACTCAAACCTGAGATCTGAATAATAAAGTTAATTTGCAGAGATCGTTTCTTTTAAAAACAAATATCCTAAAGAAACATGTATCCAACTACTCATATGTTGTCAGGAAATAGAAATTGGAGTTTCCTGGAGCCCTACAAACTGGTATGTGTCTCAGTCATTGACTAAGGCGGCTTCCCTCTGGCCTTTAAGTCTTCCTCTTTAAGATGAAGGCTTTCCAAATGCTGAGGAAAACAGATTACATGCTTGCATACAATATAATGGTAATAAGTAATGATTTACAATGAAGCAATAAAGATATTTTTAAAGATAGTGAATTGCGTCATTCCCTTGCATCCAATTCTTCAATTTCTGCACTGAGTACCATTGATTGGTTAAATGCTGGAATATCTGTAAGATTTACCAATCTCTATTTTAACAACAAAAGAAATAAAAAAGAAATAAAAAAGCAGGCTTAGACTAAATTCTTTCTGCACTCTGTTGCCAGATTTAGCAAGTAAAAATATGGGCTGTTGAGTAGATTTTAATTTGGACAAACAGCATATCATTTTATGGTATATTCTATGTAATATCTGGACAAACTGCTGTTTAGAGAATTGCTTTGTGGTCTGGCAAGATGGCTCAGCAATTCTTGATGCCCTTGTAGAAAACTGGAATTCAGTGACACCTGTGGCTAGTGGCTCATAACCACGTGTAACTCGAGCTCTAGTGAATCTAGCTTCCTATTCTGGCTGCCCAGTGTGGGTATTCACATACACATCATATAAATACACATAAAAATGATAATGACTATTTTAAATTGATTCTTATCTAAAATTAGAATTTAAGCATCCTGTACATTATGTCTGAAGTTAATGATAGCTGAATACAATTATAATAATCTCATTCATTCATTCATTCATTCATTCATTTTATGTCTATCTGCATGTATGACTTGGCACTACACATTTCAGTGTCTGTCGAGGCTGGATGAGAGCATTGGATCTCCTGGAAATGGGGCAACAGACAGTTGTGAGCAGCCATATGGGTGCTTGGAACCAAACCCAGGTCCTCTGGAAGAATGCTGGTGGTCATAACTGTTGAACCATCTCTTCAGCCCCAACTACTAGAATATTAAAAATGATACTTTAATTTTGTTATGTTGATTATCCCTTGAAAAAAACATTCATTTGTCTATTGGTGTAAGGGAGGTGTATGTGAATGAATACTTATAAGTGTTCTTCCTCTACAATGTGGGTCCTGAAACTTGAATTCAGATCTTTGGGCTTGGCCATAGTATTTTTGTTGTTGTTGTTTGGTTTGGTTTGGTTGTTTGTTTTTTAAGAAAGCATTTCTCTGTGTATCTCTGGATATCCTAGAACTTTCTCTGTAAACAAGGATGGCTTTGAACTCAGACATCTACCTGCCTCTGTCTCCTGAGTGCTCAGACTAAAGGCATGCAACTACCCAATTGGCCACAAGTATCTACACCATCCTGCTGGCCCATTGAGTATCCATTTTGTGGTAAATAACATTACTGTTAACTGTAATTCCCCTCCCTTAACACCTCTAAAGAAGATTTTTTTCCCCTCTAACTTGTCTATTTTGGAATTGGTCGTGTGATTTGCTCTACCCAGTGTATGTGGACAGGAAGGTGTACTAGTTTTGATCACATAAGCATCTCCATCCCTTACTCTAGGCCCAGTATGAGATCCATGGAACAGTCTTGCAACCAGAAAACTGGCCAGCTAAGTCTAACCAGATTAATCATAGATATATGACTGTGAAACAAGCATGTAGTGTGAACTTCTGGCTTTGCAGGCATGCATTAAATAGGATTATTCAATAATTTACCTCTTGTTTACAAAAGTTTCACACTTTCACTTAGAGTGGTAATAGAAAGCATCTTAATTAATAAATTTTATGTGAAATTCAACAGCTGAATACAAATACCACTACATCTATCAGAGTACATTTCATGGATATGTAAAACTTGAGGATGAGGGTACCTGAATGATTTCTTGATGTTTGGAGAGTACCTCCTGCAGTGAACTGTAAAGTTCCTCCCAGCCTTGCATTTAAGGCATAGAGGTACAGAAGGAGCATGAGGCTTGTAGTGGGGTGAATGTCAGCTATATTTCTTATTCTGACACCACCTGTGTGACCCTAGGAAGTCACTAAGTGTGGGCTGGATGGACCTAAGAAAGTCTCCTAAATGCTTGTAGTTACCTAAGGTTTTGTTGTTGATACTATTGTCTGTTTTCATCTCTTCTAAAATTGGGAAACTCCAGGGACTAAGTTGTGTGGCAAATGGGGAAGTTTCTTAAAGGTTAGCACCCTATTGCTGGATAGCGTATATATATATATATATATATATATATATATATATATATATATATAT
>NW_021604665.1:14921148-14930292 GCF_004785775.1 Grammomys surdaster | reverse complement strand
TATATATATATATATATATATATATATATATATATATATATATATATTTCAGTGAATGGAGGAAATTGCTGTATTTATATTGTAATTATTCATTGATATATTGTTTTAATGTGACTGGCAAGACTTAAACATCTCCTTTCCCAATGATTGACAAGGCTACTGATCGCAAATGAGATAAAATGAATTTCTATTGAGTCAAACTATCCATAGCATATAGATCTGCCCATCTCTGCAGACGGCACAATACATGAGGCTTCAGATTTTCTCCTAGTCTGCTAAATGTCATCAGGTCTTTGCAGATGGTTGCGCGGGGGGTGGGGGGGTGGGGGGGTTCCTGGTGACATCACAGAAAATAGTGAGTTCAGGAAGTTTCCACTCCACGGGCATTGAAAAAACCCCTCATGTTGTCTTGCTCCTCCTCTGAGTCTTAAGCACACCTTGATTCACAGTGGTACACATATAAGGCTAGAGTTCCCGGACACATTTAGAAGCTTTATATATAGATCAAAGAACTCAGTATCCTTAGGTACTATAAGTCTTTCGTAGTTGATATTCCCATAGTTGATATTCTGAGAAATAAATCATTTCTGTTATCTAGGTGGAAGTAAGGTGATGGGACTCCTGCCCAAGGAAAGAAAAGGTCCTTATTCACAAATCGTCAGAGTGTAGACCATGCCCATTCAGTGCTGGAAATATTATCCAAGGAAATAGCAGATTTTTATCCTCACCCTGGAACTGTGAAAAATAATGGCACAGTAAGCTCAGAAGAAATCTTCTAAAATTAGCATGAAAAACAAATAGAGATCAGCAAAATTGAAAGCTGATTATTAGAAAATGACAATGAGTTGGGAATGGGAAGATGGCTCAGTTAAAAACGTTAAAAACACTTGATGGTCTTGTAGAGGATCCAGATTTGATTCCTAGAACCTATGTGGTAGCTTATAACCATATGTAACTCGGATTCAACACCAGCTTCTGACTTCCATGTGCACCAGGAATGTATATAGTGCACTTGCATATGTACAGGCAAAACACTCATACACATAGAAATAAAATAAATAAACATTTTTTACAAAGAAAAAGAAAATGTCAGTGAGGGACCAGTAAGAGGATACAGAAGGTAAAGGTACTTGTTGCAAAAGCTTGATGACCTGAGTTTAATCCCTGAAACTCACATACAGGGAGAAGGCAGTTCCTCTGACCTCCATATGCACACAACACCTGCACTTGTGTGTGCACACACATACATGCAGATGTGTATGCACATATGTACATATTCATATAAACTAACAAATAACGATGGGGTGATGATATAATAGTAAAATTATTGTTATTCTTTTAAATAGAAATTAGAAATGCAAGTAAGCAAAATACAGAATGCAGTCTAGATAGAAGTAAACCTATGGATATAAAGGGTATGTGGACTTGGGCTCATGGAAGGGCATGATGATGTCACCACACTACTAACTGCAACTGGGTGTCATGGTGGTTGTGTAAATTTCTTCAAATTCTTGAATTTATACTAAAGACAAATAAATTTTATGATACATGAATGGTACCTCAATAAAGCTATTAACAAATCTTTAAAAGCAATAGCAACAGAGATCATGGGTTTGGTACTGAAGCTACTAATGATAGATATAATGGAAACTAGAAAGGATATGCACCACTGTTGCAGATGATAAGAAGTTTGTTGCTAGAAATTATGAAGGGAAGCTTAAAACTGTGTATAACTCCAATTCCAGGGGATCTAATGCCCTTTTCTGTCTCTCACGCGTACTACATTCAAAGGAACATACCCCTACACAGCCAAACACATATATGCATAAGTGAAATAGCAATAAAAATTTTTTTTAAAAGGTTCATCGCTACAATGTTTGGAGCAGGAATGCCTGGGCATGCAATTCTGTAACAGTGCTAGGTTATGTCCCACTAGGACATGATCCAGCAGAAACAATAACAGAGGGTATGAAACAGAGTAAGATAAATACTACGGCTTTGCACATACATTAAAAATATATGCACACAGAGCAAAGCATGTTTGTAAATAATTTATAAACAGACTATGCATTAACATCAACATTTGAAGGGAGCAAGACATGGGGAGTAGAGCTTGAATAGACTTAATGAATCAATGAATCAAGCCAACAGCCAAGGGAAGTTACCGTCTTTTACCAGGAGCTGGAAAGCATGATTAACCTACCTCATGCCATGGGCATTATAGAACCCTGGTCTTTTCTTGAAGTGTACCCTAGGCCTGAGGTAATCCTCTCCCTTTACTCAAAGATCGAGCACTTTGTTTAATATTTGACAAGACTTGTTTTATACATGGAAAGATTTGCCCGTTGCTCAAAATTAGGATTCTCAGACTCAAGAATATATTTTTTCTGTTTAAAGATAAGATTTTAATAACATTTTATTTTATTCTGAATACCAATATAATTAACTAGTATTTAATTTACTTAAGAAAAGAATATCTTGAAATGATGTTCATCCCCCAATGTCCTGTTACCAAAATCAAACCCTGTCTGTCTGTTCTGAAAGACACATATTTATATTTATTTTATAACATATATAAACATTTTTCTTTGGGATAGAGAACATGTTATATGCAAATGGTTACAAGACCCCTTTCCATCAAGGAATCATTGTAGCTCTGTTTTTCTGATTACTCCTACCCATGAAATATTAATGCCACAGATAGACTGTACATCTGCTTATGTATTATGGCCCTGCAAAAGACCACAGCATTGTACTGAGAATTTTTCACCAATCTTTTATAGTAACCGTTGCTTAACCTCTTGGGTACACTATCATTTCCTTTATGGTTGAATAGCACATGACAGCCAGGCTGTGAACCAAGACTCCAAACTTCATTCATACAGTAAGATGACAAGACATGAATTCTTCACCTTTGCATCCTTCAATCACTCATTCTTGTGGATAGAGCTTTCATCCTTTTCCCATTTCTCTTGGGGAAGAAAAAAACAAAAGATTTGTAAGACATAACACATTAATAGTATAAAATGCTATTTTAAATGTTAAATAAGTAGATCCTGGAGAGATTATCTTAATGGGTAAGCAGCAAGCATGGAGACTAGAATTCAGATGCCGAGAAACTGTTTAAGTGCCAAATGGACTTGGTGTCCCAGCTACAATTCCAGTGATTTAAAGCCAGAGACAGAGGGTTGCTGAAGCAAGCTCATAGCAAGACTAGATCATATTAACAGTATATGTTTAACTGAGAAACTCTACCTCAATAAGTAAGGGGGAAAGTTACTAACCAAGGAAGATTTCTAACATCAACCTCTGGCCTCAAAATATGTTCAGCCATATACAAATATGAGCATGCATATATGAATATACACACACACACACACAATGCACATATACACACACACACACACACACACACGCATACTTACATATGCACACACACACACACTCCAGAATACTCATAAAAGTAACAACACAAAATACCTGATGAGAATAAAATCTCTCATTAAGCAGTAAGAAGAATTGAAAGTTAACTCACACAGAGAATCATGCCTCACAGGGCCCTGTCAGCCCTGATGAAATAGAGAACTTGGCAGGTTGTGAATGTGGAAAGTAGAGAGTGGTTTATGAAGGCTAAAGGTAGACATACCTACCCAAAGTAATACTTGAATATAATTAGATTGACAGTAGTTGTTCAGTTTGTCTTCTGGCAAGTGGGGCATGAAATATTTGATGAGACCGGGTAGGGGAGAAGTGTTCATTCTTTCATTGACTGACTTATTCTGCAAGAATTTACCGAGATTTTTCCATGTGCCAATCATGGTGTTGAGGGATGATGTTGACGGTCAAGATAGTTGGTCTTTACCCTCAATTTTAACACTTCATCCAGGGAGATTGACCACATCCAGAAGCAGCTAACATGCATCAGCAGAAGACCACCTGCATTTTGACAGTCACTGCCACCCTGTCCCCTGCTTCTTTACTCTGGACTAAGCTTTATTTTCTTTTTGCTATTGCGGCTGTCAGCCACACAGTAATGAGACAGGCATGCTGTGTAACAACCCATCTCCCTTGTGACTCTCTGACAGTACTTAGTACCGTTTGTCACACGGCTGAACAATGAGCTTGCAGCCTCAGCAAGGTGGCAATTAAGAAAATCCAAGCATATCTTCATTTACCCCAATGGAGCTCTTTGTTCCTGACAGTTCTTGAAATTACAGTGTTAAGTAAAGTCATCATCAGAATGTTCTTAGCTTATTTGAAAACTCATTAAGTAGGAAATAATGAACTCAGTGTACACATGTAAATGATGATCATAATTACAGGCATGGTTTGGGGGATCACATTTTTTTTCTTTCTTTCTGTCTTTGGATCACTCTGATGTACTATTTTTTTTTTTTTTGCATGCTACCCACTAAATAAATTTTGTATTTCTTTTTGGTTTATTTTAGTTTTTGATGTAAACAACATGATAGGTTTACAGCCATGTAAGGTAAGACATACTTTCTTCTGAGTAAAAAATATAAGTTGAAGAAAAGTCTGTATGCTTGTGCTAGGCTTTACTGAGAAATTCTATTTATTTAACCCAGAGTTCAACTGACCGGTGTTATGGGTGATGCTCAAGTCAGGTCTGATTCTGGGATCTTAAGCTAAGTAGATGTACATAAATCCAAGGCTACTGTACTGAAATGTACGGTGAGATTTTTCTTGTAGTTCCTTGTAGCTGAAATACCTTTTCTTTAGCATGAAATGCTAGAGGAAATCAAGATTGGGGCTTATAGTGCCTTTAGTATTAACTTTCTTTTTTTCGGTTTTTATTGATTCTTTGTGAATTTCAAATCCTGTACCCCAATCTTCTTTATTTTCCAGTCCTTCCATATCTACACTCCATCCATGTAACCTTTCCTCAAAAGAAAATTTAAAAATTATACTTAAAATTTTTTTTAGAAGTCTCACCATGGAAGCTGCAGTGTGTCACGGTGTGACAGACATTATACCCTTTTGTCCAAATAACTTTGCTTGCAAATGTTCATTACAATGAGTCATTGGTCTATCTCAAGGCCTCTGGCTTCTACTGTACCATCAATACTGCATTTTCACTGAGACTCCTCTCAGATATCCTGCTGTTGCTGTGATTCATGGAGATCCTAAAGATATGAGTTTTCAGGACTGGCCCCTTCACATGTTCTAGCATCTCACTGATAAAATAAATTTTGGGATGGTCCAACTCAAAGACCTGGATCTGGACCTGTGTAGTGGCTGAGTTGGTCAACCTTCCAGCTCCCCTCTGCCAACACCAGTGGGGCCAGCTCTCCCACACTGCCTATGTGAGGGACAATGACAGTTCTTCTGCACCTAGTCATCACTGGTACCACCATGCTATGACCACTGAGGGGTTGGGCCAGCTCAGCTCATCCCTTGGACATCAACATGGCCTCAGGTAGCAGCCCAAACTCTAGATGTCCATATGCCTTTTGGTTGTAACATGGACCATGGGTATCAACAGAGACTCCTGCTACAGCAGGATGATGAATCCAGACATGATTCTTGGCAGCTGTATGGCCCAGACATCAATATACACTCAGATGGCAGGGCAGGGTACTCACATCAGGTTGTTCCTCACTGCCTTCATTGCTTCAGTTTGACCTCACTTCATAGTACACAAACCACTCTTCTTTTTCTCTCTCATATCTCCACCACATACTTATTCATCATAGTATCAACAATCTGTTCCATTAGACAGTGGACAGGCCTCTGACTGACTTCTGCCCACCCATGTTATGAGGCAGTAGGAAGGCTTCTCTAATGTCAGCTCTCTAAATGATTATGTTAGTATAGTTTCTATGTTGCTACTACAACAAATAGCCTCAAATTAAAACCAACACAGATGGCTCACTCAACCAAAGCTTTATCTCTCATTTATATGTCTGGGGATTGTCTATGGCTCTCCTTCCCTTGGTCTCTGCTGAAACTAAAGGTGAAGGAATACTCTCTATTTGGGAGAGTTCTTATCATATAGACAAACATGGTAGAGACACTTGATGAAGTCACTCACTGAAAACCACAAGTCCTGTGTCCCAGGAGATGAACTAGTATCAATGGTTTCTTGATTCTAAGAAAAAGTTTCACACAGTCATGGAATGATCTGAGAAAATGACAGAAGGTTTGCAATTTTAAATTTTTCTAGGCCAAACCTGCCATAAGAACATAGATTTCCTAGGTTAAAGGCACCAGTTTGTCTCTCTCTGTCTCTGACTCCCTTGTCTCTTTCTCCTTCTCTTTCTCCTTTCTCTTCCTCTCTTTCTTTCTGTCTCTCCATATTTGTCTGTCTCTCTGTGTCTTTCCTTATATATTCTCTCTGTTTTCCTCTCCCTATCCCCCTGTGTGTGTGTGTGTGTGTGTGTGCCTGTGCATGTGTGTGTGTGTGCCTGTGCATGTGTGTGTGTGTGTGTGCCTGTGCATGTGTGTGTGTGTGTGTATGTGTGTGTGTTGTATATAAATGTGAGGATGCAGGCACCCTTGAGCATGTATGCAGAGGCTATATAGTAGGAAGTCTTGCCTGTAACCTTGAGTCAGATCTTGACTAGTCTGCTTCACATATATAATATTCACAGGTGCCCAGCCCCCAGGGTGAGGGTTACAGGCATGTATAACCATTCCCTGCTTTTGACATGACTACTGAAGATTCCAATTTAGGTCCACATACTTCCACAGCAAGTGCTCTTACACATTGAACCATCCTCCCATCATAAGACACTCATTTCTACCTCTTCAGAGAGCCCCGAACAATTCATTTCTAATGTTAAATTAACAAAGATGAAGTGTCTCTGTGTAGAGCAGAGGTTGTGTTTGGTTTTATTGATTGGCGTCATGGTGGGTTCTGTAAGAATATAGCCCTATAGGCTCATGCATTTAAATACTTAGTCACTAGAGAATAGACTGTTTGAAAGGTGGCAAGACACCACACTGCTAAGCACCCAACTTGTGAAAAGGAATTAAAGGATCACTGGGTATGATCATATTGGGTCGACTTTGAAGTTTCAAAAGCCCTTGCTAGACCTAGCCTCAAACTAACTCTCTCTCTCTCTCTCTCTCTCTCTCTCTCTCTCTCTCTCTCTCTCTCCTCTGCCTACAGACCAGGATAACATTTCTCTCAGCTACTGTACCACTGTCATGAATAGAGCCATGGTACCTACCATGATGATAATAGACTCCAAAACTGTAAACAAGTCCCCAAATAACTGCTTTCTCTTACAAGAACTGCCTTGGTCAATTCTTGTAATAGAATTACAAGTCTCTGTATAGCAATAGATCACTAAGATAGTTTATTTTTTAGAATTCTTTGTATTCATTATATACATACACACAATGAAATATCCATAATGATAACCATATCCATATACTATTTCCCCACTCCATGACCTACACATCCTCCTCCCATCAACAGACTCTTTTTTATTTTAAGGAACTCATTAAGTTCGTTTAATACTGTCTATCTTTTCATAGGTGTGTGGTGCCATTCACTGAAGCATGGAATCCTACCAGTGGCCACACCCTAAAAGAAGAAAATTTTTCCTCCTTCAGTAGTTATCAACTGTCAATAGCTCCTCAGGGCTGGGGCTCCATAGAGGTTGGAATTTTGGCTGGCTTGATCTTGTGTAGATAACCACATACCAAGTTCTTACATTCTTTGTACCTGGTCTTCATAAGCGTTTGCTGAGCTGTAATGGGTGGGAAGAGGTGGATACGGATACTCGTTCAGTAGACAGACTCAATACGTGTGCTTGGATGGTTTGTAACAGTGGTTCTCAACCTGTGGGTCATGAACAACCCTTTCACATATGAGATATTCCACCTGTCAGACATTTACAATTCATAACAGAAGCAAAAGTACAATTAGGAAGTAGCAATGAAGTAATTGAGGAACTATATGAAAGGGTCACAGCTTTAGGAAGGTTGAGAACCACTGCTCTTGAACTTGCTTTGCAGCCTAGTTAGCTTTGAACTCTTGATTTTTCTAAGCATCACCAGTGCAGGGATGACATGTATGTATAAGGCAGAATGCCTGGCCCTGAATCTATACTGATAAAAAAAAAATGAGAAAGGAGAAAATAGGAAAGATTACAAAGATTTACAGGGAAATTGACCCCTGAAACACAGTGGCATCTGCTGTTGGCCTTTGAGTGCAATAGAGCTTTAGGGCAGTAGCAAACTGCTGAGATTGGGGCAATAAAGAAAGGAATCTCCATTGCAAATTAAACCCTGCTTATGTGTACAAATAAAGAAGCTGATTTGGATAATGTTGTACACTCTGACTTGACCTTTTTCTATTATGATAAAAATGGAGTTTCCTATCATTGTGAAATGTGACCAGATGTTCAATTAGAGATGGGACCAAGGTAGCCTAAGAGAGCTAACACTATTTCCAGGTTTTGTGTACCTGATGATGGATTTGGGAAGAAAATTGACTTTTGTTTGTGCTTCAGAATAGTCACCATATTCCTTGAACAAAATAAAGCAAATTATTGCTGGCACAAACAAGCAATATTTAAACATGGAAGTCAGGTATTTTTACACATCACTTCAGTGATCTCATGCATTCTTATACACCTGTACATATTGCCACCTGGAAGCTGGCTCAGTAAATATTTGCAATTACCAAAGCCAAACTACATCCAAGCAGCATAAGTGACAAGAGCCAGATTAGATTTCCTGTTTGGTCATCTTTTTGTTCAACTTTGTCTGGGGCAGTCCTTTCTTTGATACATGAAGCTGTCATTTTATACAGGGATGTCTTAAAGGCAGCAGACAGGTGGCTGTGATAGACGCCCCTGTATTGGAGAGCAAGAAGAGTAGGAAGAAAAATGAAGGGATTTGCCAAGCCCTTTGTGTGGAATAGAGACCTCAAACAAAGGAAGCAGGAGGGTGAGCCATTCATCTTGAACCTATCCTTTCCACTCTTTCCTGAGTATTCTAATGACCTGCATTTTTAGTTCTGTCTAGGACAGTTGTGACTCTAAATTGGACTCATGTCTTAGGGCCAGGATTTTTCAACCTTGTCACTATTTACATTTAGGGTTAGATTATTCTGTCATAAAGGATATACATATACATATACATATACATATACATATACATATACATATA
>NW_021604665.1:14869793-14921138 GCF_004785775.1 Grammomys surdaster | reverse complement strand
ACATATACATATACATATACATATACATATACATATACATATACATACAGATACTCATACACACACACACATATTTCTGTGTGTGGTAGATTGTGTGCTTGTATTTCTGGTTTTCACTTACCGTATGCTAATGGGAACCACCCGCTAAGACTACACAACCTAAGAGTGTTTGCTCTCATTGCCATGGCTCCTAGGGGACCGAGTCACATTCAGCTGAGAACCACTGATCTAGAAAATGTGATTTTAGAGACACCTGAGCTAGTCAATAGCCAGCTGTAGGAAGCAGGCTTGCAGCCATACAGTGATGAATGTGGGCATACTTCATGTTTAAAAGTCTGTGAGAGTGATCAAAAGTCTGTCTCTCCCAGGTTAGTAATTACCTCTGTTGTTATTAATTTTCCAAAGCAATGCATTGGAATGAGTTACTCCTATTTCAATCCCCCTGCCATAGCTGATTGATTTTGCTCCCCTATTGTTTCTAATTTCATGTAATGTCTGATTACATAGGGAAGTATTCAATATGATCCTCAAGTAAGAGCCCTTACAAATAGGCTTATGCCTCTGTTATAAGCAGGAGCAAACGAGGGATTTTACCTTACTTAACCGAAATAAGTGTGTCACTGGAAGTAAAATGTGGGAACACAGATGATAGCTAGTGACAGAAAGAATAAGTCAATACTGGACTGAATGAGTTTTAAATATGGTAAAGATATAGATTTGTAATACCTATCCATTTCTGTCATATGGACTAGAATATCTATTCAATAAAAAAATATCTTTAGGTAATGTATATGTTTATTTTCTCTGGAATTCTTTGCTTATATCTCTTGAGTTATATGGTATTTTCTCTTCTCTTAAGGTGTATCAAGAACATCTTGCCCATCTTGGGTATAAAATTTGATACATACTTATTGTAAAAGAGCCTTTGAGCTTAGTGAATTTTTAGTTAATTGACAAGATTGCTTGTCAATTCTTTTTTTAATTAATTATTTCCTTTATTTAAGTCTCAGATGTTGTTCTCCCTCCAGGTTCCCCCTCCCAGAGTTCCCCACCCTATCTCTCCTCCCCTTTACCTCTGAGAAGGTACCTCCTCCAGGCTTCCTCCTTCTCTGGAGCATCAAGTTTCTATAGGACTAGGTAATCCTTTCCCACTGGGGCCAGACAAAGGTACTCAGTCCTCTGCAACATATGTGCCCGTGACCTTGGACCAGCCCATGGTTGGTGGCTTAGTTTCAGGGAGCTCCCAGGAGTCAACGTTAGTTGACACTGTTGGTCTTCCTATGGGGTTGCCATCCCTTTTAGGCCCTTCAGTCCTTCCCCTAACTCTTCCATAGGGGTCCCCAATCTCTGTCCAATGGTTGGCTTTAAGTATTTGCATCTGTCTCAGTCAGAGGCTGGTAGAGCCTCTCAGAGGACAGCCATGCTAGGCTTTTATCTGCAAGCACAACATCAGTAATAGTATCAGGATTTGGTGTCCACCCATGGAATGGTTCCCAATTTGGGCTGGTCACTGGTTGGGCATTCCTTCAGTCTTTGCTCCATTTTTGACTCTGAATTTCTTTGGGACAGGAGCAATTCTGGATCAACAATTTTGAAGGTGTGTAGGTGTCCCTATCCCTCTCCTGGGTGTCCTGTGTAACTACTAGAGATGGGCTGTTCAGGTTTCATCTCCCCACTGTTGGACTTTTCAGCACCTACATTGAGTCCCAGGTGCCTCTCACATCAATTCTTTAAGCATGTGAATGTCACAGGATAGACTTCTGGGTCTCACTCTAAGATGAAAGATAATGGTCAACAAGATGGCTTTGTTAGCGCTCATTGCCATTTCTGATGACCTGAGTTCAGTCAAATCCACAGGAGACAACTGATTCCCCAAAGTTGTCTTTTAATCTCCACACACATGTGGTAATGTATATGCTCTCATACACAATAAACAATCAAACAGTGTTTAGTTTAAGATGAATATTTTTGGGGGGAAAACTGTGTCTAGTTCTAAGAATTTGGCCAATAGTTAAATACTGGCATTCATTGTTACATTTATCTGCATTTATGATTTTTAAGGCATCCCTGGTAGCTTGCTTTGTTTTGTCTTGTTTTGTTTTATTTCACCATGGAAATAGGCCTTACCTATCACAATGATATACTAGTTCAGGACACCAATTGACTCTGCATCTAGACTGTCCTGGTTCAAATCCTGCCTCTACTCTAAACGTTATTAGCTTGCTATCATGTGTAAATGATTTCTCTGCTTCTCAGTTTACCCACTACATAGACTTATATGTATTAACTGATTCAAAATACACAAAGTGCCTAGAATAGAGCCCAACACATAATGACTATCATATAATGATGGAAATATCTTTAACACATTAATCTTGTTTAATTTAAAGTAGCTTTAGAATGAGATCCTTTTTCATAGAGTTTCCATGTTTACTGAATAAAAAAAATGTGTATGCAAATTTATATATACATGGGTGCATGCTCAGGTGTGTTTTGTGTTGATGAGGGGACACAGAGGCCACAAGATAACTTTGAATGTTAGCCTTAGAAATGGTGTTCATCTTCTTTGAAGCATGATCTCTCATTCACCTCCAGATCACCAATTTGGCTAGACTGGCTAGCCAGTGAGCCCTGGGGATCCACTTGCCAACATCTTCCCATTGCTGAGATTACAGTCACATGCAGCACACTCAGCATCTTTATGTGTGTTTTGCAAACTAAATTTAGGTCCTCAAGCTTGTACAACAAGCCTTTTACCAACTAAGCTATACCTCCAGTCTTGCCCTGGAAATTTTTGATTTCACATAAGAGATAATGTTTTCTATAAGTATGTCCCATATAATACTGGGGAAATACTTTTAGTTAAAAAAAAATCACAGCTGATACTTTGGTTATTATTGAATATTATTTCTTCAGAAATAACTGTGTCTTCTACTTCATTGACATTTTAAATATCATGTAAAAGTAGGTAGATTCTTCAACTATGCCATTTAACATTGTTTTTTGGCCTACATGGATAAATTCTCTACCATCCATGAACAAACACAAAACTGCAAATATCTTCCAAACAGGTACAAATCTCCTGTCTTTTATTTAACTTCAAAGTGATGCTTAATTCATCAATGATTAAGTTATTGTCCAATAATTTCAGGTGATGTTCATTCTCTTGATTTTCACTTTTCATTATGCTATTACGTTTATCCCTTTAATTAGCAAATATTTAAGTATTTTCATGAAAATGTTTTCTTGGTGTCTTTTTATGGCACACCCACATAAACTTATCCCTCTCAGAGTCAGGTTTGCTTAAGGAAAACATAATGACATCTATAATTGATATCTTAACTCTCAGACACATTATTTTTCCTGATGCACAAGGTTTATGATAAAATGACAGCATTATTTTTCTAGAGAAGCTAGCAATAAAATAAAAGAAGCAGGTTTGTTTAAAAAACAAGCTTCATTATGGTACATACTTATTACCAATAAGATCTGTTTGGAACATCTGAGAGTGCTTTCTTTTTTTTTCTCCATGCTTCTTTTGAGTTACCCTCAAAGTGTCTGGTGACCTAGAATGTCGTTTCTCAGACTTTCCTTGCCAACAGAAGGTAGTATTCAAAGTCAATATGTTGTGTCTCAAATCCCTGTGGCTAAGATGCTAATAATTTTTCATTACATCTCCAAGCATCATTGAATGTAGGATCTGAAACTCCTGCTTCACTTCTTGTGCCTGTTGTAACACATAAATCTGACACTCCTAGAGGTGATGTAATTTCCTAGGGTCACACAGTTTGAGAATATATGTATGTCTCACTCCCTTACCAGAACCAGATATATACAAAAGAAATGCATACAACGTTTGGTGGCGTCCTTATGAGAAAATGACATAGAAATAGAAGATTTCTGGCTATCTTGTCAATACTGTGTGGGCTCAGAATTCACAATCATTTCTATGTAGTGTTGTGAGTGGTTCCAACCACCTTTGAATTGGGTGTTTATAGAAAAATATCACAGCCCATCAGGACTTTTCAGAGGTGAGTCTCATGAGGACACATAGTATTGCTCTCAGCATCCTCAATGGCAGACTCCAGCTTAGACTGGTTTAAGCAAAATAGCAAATAGTATGTTCTTCTAAGAAGAAACTCCTACTGTTAAGTTCAGCCACACCTGTCCTTTGTACTCCAGCTCTTTGGATACAGATTCAATATTACTTAAGCTAGGTTTTATCAGAAGATAAGGCAGCCAGGAGTGTCCTTCAGTTCATTTGGTTGTCATGATTTCAGAAAGATGATGTCTCCTGACAAAACCAGAAGAGGAGATTATCATTAGCCTAGAGTGATACAATTCCTTGGTCAATCCTTAGTAAGAGAAGGAGAGTAATATGATTGGCCAAGAGTGAATCATGTAAACACCATGGACCTGGGATGATGAGGAATTTTCCACTAGGGCTATTTATAATGAGAAGAAAATTTGGAATTTCTACTTTATATCAAAGATGTTTTGTTTGATATACAAAACAAATATGTATTTGTTCTTATGATGTATACATGTGTTCACCTCTATACTCATGATTCTTTTTTTTTTAATTTTTAATTTTTTAAATTTATTTTTATTTTTATTGGATATTTTGTTTATTTACATTTCAAATGTTATCCCTTTTCCTGGTATACCCATGATTCTTATCTCTAAGTATCACATTATCTCATCTTTTATTTACATTAACCAAATAGTAAAGAGAATTGAAACTTTCACTCTACTTCTTTCCATATTCATCTCTAATATTTTCCTAATCGTGATAGATAGATGGGAGTGGTAGGTGCACTTGGTCTCATACTGTGAGTAGGGGGATCCATCATGGCAAGAGAGAGTGTAAAGTGGTGGGAAATGGTCAAGACCCTCAGAGTGACCCACAGGACTCTAAGCCTGAGAAACTAATAGGATAACATGAATTTTATATGTTCTTTAGGTGTATGTGTATATATATGTGTAGATGCCAGGTGTGGAGGATTGGTGGTAAACAAGCAGAAAATGTAGCCGTTATACTGCATCCTAGAACTTTGAAGGGAAAAATCAAGGAATGCAACCAATAACAAGAGGGTTAAAGGAGAGTTTAGAAGGGACTGTGTAGGCTGTTAGGTGGGAAATAGATTTTATACCACAGTGGATTCCAAAGCATGACCCCCAGTATAACACCATCAGTATTCCCTAGAGACTTGTTAAAAAGGCAGACTCTTAAGCACAGCCTCAGTCCTAATGAAGTCAAATCCTGCTGCGGGCGTTGAGCCCAGAAATCTATATTTTAACAAGTTCTTCAGGGGATTCCTACAGAGTCAAGTTGGGAATCAGAGATGTTGTGGGATGGCAGGAAAAAGACCCCATTAGGAAGCCACTGCCATCTTCCAGAAATAACAGCAATATCAAATCAGACAGAAGATGTAGAGATCAAATCAGGCACAGACACATCTAGTTTTTATTTATTGGAATCACTGGGAAAGCCTAATAAGGAACTGGATGTAGAGATGGAAGAGAGTATGTAACACTTGGGTTTGTAATGGGAGAGGCTACAACTCTAATAGTTTTTTTCTTCCTACCAGTCATGAAATTAAATATCAAATCATAATGATCCAGAAGCCCAACTCTGAAACCAGTAGGGGTCAGATGACTTCTGACACTAAGGAGGTTTGTTTCCTTGTCATCTTGAAGCCTTGATTTTTTTCCAAATATAAAATAGGTATTAATGCTATTCTTAGGAGAGATACATTAAGAATATGAACTCATATCATGAGCAATTAACTGCCATGCAAATCAAATTTGTTCATACTGGAAGGACTGAGTAGGACACAAGTATACATACCATTTCTGTAGAATTCCACTAAACATCTATCTGTTAGTAGTCACCAATACCCCTTATGCTGGATTGCCTTTAAAGGGCTGTACTTAGTATCAGTGCAGAACCTTCTCTGAATCACAAGGATCAACAAGGACAGTTCTGAATGTTTTGTTCTTCTTTATTTGTTTATTTGTTCTTTACTGATTTTAGTATCGCATTCTTTTTTTCTTATTGTTTTGTCTTTAATACATCAGTTTCCCCTCCCTTCACTCCTCTTAGTCTACCCCACCCCTACTCTCACTCTCCACTCCCCTACTGCATCCCCATCCACTCCTCCATTTCACTTCAGAAAAGAGCAGGACTCCCAAAGATGTCAGTATCACAAGGTACAATAAGACAGGCACAAAAATCATATCAAGGCTGGACAAGGCAACCCAGTATGAGGAAGAGTCCCAAAAGCAGGAAAAAGAGTCACAGACACCCCCTACTTCCATTGCATTGTTAGTAATCCCACAAACACACACACACACACACACACACACACACACACACACACACACACAAACAAGGTAACAACCATAACATCTATGTAAAAGACCTAGCATAAACACATGCAGGCTCTGTGATTTCTACTAGAATCTCAATGAGCTCCTATGACCCCTGCTTAGTTGATTCTGTGAACCATGATCTCGTGATATGCTCAACCCCTCTGAATCTTATAATTCTTCCTCCCCATCTTCCACAGAGTTCTCTGAGCTCCAAGAGGACAGACAAGATACAGATCTCCAATTTGGGCTCTCTCCACCTAATATCTGGCTGTGGGTCTCTGTATTTGCTCCCATCAGTGGCTAGCAGAGGTCTTTCTAATGACTTTTGGGCTAGACATAGACCTATGAATGTAACAAAATATAATTAGAAATCATTTTATTGTTCTCCCCCTATGTCCTATGTCTCTGGACTATCCAGCATTTTGTTTCTAGTCATCCAGGCAGTGTCAGGCAATAATACAAGGCAAAGGCCCTCACACTGAAGCTGCACAAGGCAACCCAAAAGGAGGAAAGGTGTCCCAAGAGCAAGCAAATGACTCAAAGACACACCCACAGTTAGGAGTATCACAAAAACACCAAACTAACAGCCACAACTTATAGGCAGCCCCTTGCACACCACTTTCCAATTGCCCACTAATTCCAATCATTTCTCTTCATACCCTTTTCTTCCCTCTCTCCTGCCCACCTGATCCCTCTTGTTCCCATCCCCACCTACCCCAAGTTCATCCACAAAAATCTATTCTAGTTCCTTTTCCCAGGGAGATCTATGTTCCCCTTTAGAGCTCTCCTGGTTACTTAGCCTCTTTTTAGTCTGTGTATTGTATCATTGCCACTTTAGCTTCTGTGAGCCCATGTGGACCCCAGTTAGTTCAGTCAGTGGGCTGTATTCTCCTAGTGCCCTCCGTTTCCTCCAACACCTACAATCTTTCCACCTCCTTTCCAGAGGATTGCCTGAGCTCTTAGAGGAAGGACCCAATGGAAACCTATAATCTAAAGTCTCTCTTCACATAATGTCTGTTAGGCCTGTCATTGGTTGACCACTCTCAAAAAGGTTTTTACCTCCATTGCCCTAGCACATCTTACAGGATAGATGTAGATAGAAGGGTTTATGGCTGTGTTTCTGTCTCAGTCCCGCCACGAGAAGTCTTCAGGTTCCATATCCTCAATTTACAGGAATCCTTGGTAGGATCACTTTCATAGATTCCTGGGAGTTTCTGCTAATGTATGTTTCCACATTAACCCTCAAATGCCCTCTATTTCTAATCATCTCTCTTCGAAACCCTCTTCGTCCATTTCTCCTGCCCACCTGATCCCTCTTGTTCCCATTCCCACCTGCCCCCAGTTCACCTACAAAATCTATTTTATTTCCCTTTCCCAGAGGAAATAGAATTTCCCCTGCACAACTTAGGAAACATATTTCCTAACTCTCCTCCTTAGAGTCCTCCTTGTTACTTAGCCTTTTCGAATCTGTGAACTGTAGCATGATTATAATTTACTTGAGAGCAAATATCCACTTATGCCTGAGTACATACCATGTTTGTCTTTCTGGGTCTGGGCTACTTCACTTAGGATGATTTCTTTCTAGTTCCATCCATTCTCCTACATATTTTATAATGTCATTTTTTAACAGCTGAATAATAATGCTCCATTGTGTAAGTGAACCATATTTCCTTTATCTATTCTTCAGTTGAGGGACATTTAGGTTGTTTACAGGCCCTGACTATTATGAATAATTCTGTTATGAACATAATTGAGCAACTGTCTTTGTGGTAGGATGGAGTACCCTTTGAGTTTACGTCTAATAGTAGTATATTTGGGTTTTGAGGTAGATTGATTCCCAGCATTCTGTGGAACTGCCATATTGATTTTCATAGTGGTTGCACAAGTTTGTGCTCTCACTGGCAATGGAGAACTGTTCCCCTCACTCTACATTCTCACTGTTATGAGCTTTCATTTGTGTTATTGATCTTAGTAAGTCTGAGAGGTATGGAATCTCAAGTAGTTTTGATTCGAAATTCTCTGATGGCTAATATTGAACATTTCTTTAAATGTTTCCCCACTTGAAATTCCTCTTTTGAGAATTCTCTACTTAGATCTGTATCCAATTTTTAAATTGGTCTATCTGGTTTATCGATGTCTAGTCTCTTGAGCTTTATATATTTTGGATATTAGCCCTCACTCAGATATGTGAAGTTAATGAAGTTAATGAAAATCTTTTCTCCATTCTGTAGGCCATTTTCTTCCTATTGATGGTTTCCTTTGACGTGCAGAAGCTTTTCAGTTTCATGAGGTCCCATTTAATAATTGTTGATCTTAGTGCCTGTGCTATTGGTGTTTGGTGTTCTGCTCAGGAAGTTTTCTCCTGAGCCAATGTGTTCAAGGCTATTCTCTACTTTTTCTTTTATCAGGTTCAATGTGTCTGGTTTTATGTTGAGGTCTTTGATCCAGTTGGACTTGAGTTTTGTGTAATGTGATAAATATGGATATATTTGTATTCTTCTACAAGCAGCTATTCAGTTGAAAATAAATATCAGCACCACTTTTAAAAAAATTCTGTCTTTTGTCCATTGTGTCTTTCTGAATTCTTTATCAAAACTCAGGTGTCTATGGGTGTGTGGACTTATGATTGGGTCTTCATTTCGATTCCATTGATCAAGTTGTTTATTTTTATGTCACTACTATGATACATTTGGAAGTTCTTTTCTTGCTCAGTATTGCCTTAGCCATCCTGGGTCTTTTGCTTTTCTATATGAAGTTGAGTATTATCCTTTCAAGCTCTGTAAATAATTGTGTTGGAGTTTTGAACAGGATTGCATTGAGTCTGGACATTGATTTTGATAGGATGGCTATTTTTACTATATTAATCCTGCTGATCATGAGCATGGGAGATCTTTCCATCTTTCTGATATCTTCTTCAGTTTCCTTTTTCAAAGACATAAGCTTTTATCATATAGATCCATCACTTTTCTGGTTATAGTTACTCCAAGATATTTTATATTATTTGTGCCTACTGTGAAGAGTGTTTTATCCCTGATTTCTTTCTTAGTCCTTTGGTCATTTGTATATGGGAGGAATACTGTTTTTTTTCTCTGAGTTTATCTTGTATCCAGTCACTTCACTGAAGGTGTGTATTAGCTGTAGAAGTCTACTCCTAGAATTTTTAAGGCCTCTTATGTATACTATCATATTATTTCCAAATTATGACCCTTTTGCTTCTATCTTTTCAATTAGCAATAATTTGACAGTTCCCTTTTCAGTTTCTGTTCCCTTGATCTCCTCCAGTTGTCTTATTGCTCTAGCTAGAACTTCAAGTATTGTATTGGATAGATATGGAGACATAGACAGCCCTTTCATGTTCATGATTTTGGTGGAATTGCTTTGAGCTTTTCTCCATTTAATGTGATGTTAGCTATAAGCTTCCTGTAAATTGCCTTTATTATGTTTACGTATATTTGTTGTATTTCTACTCTTTTCAAGACTTCTATCATGAAGGGGCATTGGATTTTGCCACAGGCTATTTTGGCATCTAACGAGATGGCCATGTGTTTGTTGTTGTTGTTTGCTTGTTTTGTTGTTGCTGTTTTTGTTGTGTTGTTTTCCTTTCAGTTGGTTTATGGTGGATTACATTGACTAATTTTCATATGATGGACCATTTCTGCATCTCTGGGATGATTGATTGTGGTCAATGATCTTTTTGTTGTGTTCTTGGATTCAGTTTGCAAGTAGTTTATTGAGTATTTTTGCATCAATGTTCATGAGGAGGATTGGTCTGTAATTCTCTTTCTTTGTTGAGTCTTTGTGTGGTTAGGGTATCAGGGTGGCTGTGGCCTCAAATTATTCCACAAAATAGAGACAAAAGAAATATTGCCAAATTCATTTCATGAGACTTGGGTCTGAATTTTTAAAGAGGAGAAAAGTGAATGCAACATGACATCAATCAGTGTATTAAATTCAATCTCAGGCAATACTTCTAGCACTGGGTATTGAATTTTTCCTAATGTAAGTCTCAAAGTTTCCTTTCAGACTGATAATTGGCCCAAGAAATTTGCTAGAGGTTTACCTAAAGCTACTAATAAATACTCAGGGAGTATGAAATGAGGCTGTTTTCCACAAATCAATTGTCTGTGACTCACAGTCAAAGCCGTAAGGTCAGTTGGAGAGCAAGGAGGATATGCAGACCTTTGATAGTAGGGGAGTATAAGGTTTTGCTTATTAAGGATTCAACATCACTCAAAGGGGAAAAGCACACAGGTCCCTATAAGTAATTTAATGGTATCTGAGAAACCTGGAGCACATTAATTATCTCCAACTGAGTAGTCACTTGTAAACGGATACCTTTGCTTATACCTCATGATTACAGAAACATAACAGCTGCTTCTTGGACCAATCATGTTTTAATTTTTCTGATTTTCCTGACTACCATGACTTCCACTTGAATATGTACACTTTCCTGTGTTTGTGTGTGTGTGTGTGTGTGTGTGTGTGTGTGTGCATGGTGCATACACAGACAAGACTGCCCATGTTTAAGATAGATGAAAATTTCTCCAAATACCTTTAATTCATAGTGGGTGCTGCCCACCATTTTTGGTTTTTCTCTCCCCACCCCCATTCCCTCTCCATAATATCTCACTCTCCTAGACTTTGCCAATTAGATATGCTGGCCTAGGAGTTTACTTCTAAATCTACTGTGCTGGAAATAGAAAGGCAGACCATCACTCTTCTTTCACTTTTTAAATAGAATTATTTCTGGGATGCAAACTCAGGTGATCATGGTTATGGGTCAAGAGCATGACTGGATGAACTCTTGCTACAACCTAATTGGCAGACTCTTGGTTTGCTAGTTCCTAATCCAATACTTTTTAATTTTTTCCCACTAGCAAATTCTTTTTACTTGAGAAATTGTGAATGATGTCAAGTATACAGGTTTATAAAGAAATAGGTATAGAAAAAAACATTTACTGATACTAACTCAGAAAGAATTTTATTCTAAAACAATTCTTTGATATACATATAAATTTACTACTTATTAAAGGTGAATTGAATTTTATGTGTCTATTTTTACATAAAAATTAAAACAGATGGATATTTAATATTGCAGAATATAGAGCATCTTTCACATTTATCAAAATTGATCCATGTTTGATTATATAGTCATCAGTGCTGAAAACTACTTTGCATAAATACATAACATAAAGTGATGGAAGAATGATTAAAAATATATTAGAAATTGTTGGAAATGTTGGAAATTGTGTATTAATCCCAAGCCAACATTTATTGAATGTTGTGTGTGTGTGTGTGTGTATGCGTGCAACTCAAGTAAGCAATTCAAACAGTAATTTTTAAAAAAAATCAAACATTCTTATTTTTGATGGACAATAAAATTTATTTTATTGAAAGAAAATAGTCATCTTTGTATTGTGTGAGACTCTCAATAACACGTCTGCAGGCACAATGTGTGTCTTTGTGCACGTCCCAGGTTGCTGATCATCACTGGGGCACACAATGCCTAAAGTCAGTAACCACTCTGCTTTCAACCTCTGGGTCATTGAAAATGGTTCAGTTCACAAGTATTATGTGATATTACTGCTGTGGGTGGTAAGCAACATAAGGAGCCCCTCAAATGACTGTCATTGTTCTAAATGTCTGGCTCTTTCAGATAGAAATTTTCATTGAGACTTCTTACTTGGGAAGTGATGTCCATGCCTAGGTGACTGAGAGAGCAGTAACACCAGCTGTCTCTCTTGCCTCATTCACACAACAGCAGAGGTGGTGGGTGAAGGGGACATAAGAAGCACCTTACCCTGATCATTTTGCTACTCCCTATCAATCAGCAGGAGCCACTTCTATCAAGAAGACTTGCATGTAATCCATAAGTAGGTATAATTATTTCCCCCATTTTTCATGATTCAAAAAGCAAAAGCTTACAATGTTTTAATAGTTGCCAGTGACAGTCCTGGTAAGTGGAAGAATCCCAGACTGAACCTGAACAGCTGGATTCCAGCACGTGCAATCCTCAGCCCTTCAGAAGATTTAGGGGAAGAGGTGCTAATCTAACACTTAAAAGACTGCCCAGGAAAAAGACTGATCATATTTTATGATGATTAGCAACATGTTCAGTTGGGGCTAAAGAGATGGCTCAGTGGTTAACAGCACTGTCTGCTCTTCCAGAGGTCCTGAGTTCAATTCCCAGCAACCACATGGTGGCTCACAATCATCTGTAATTGGATCCGATGCCTTCTTCCGGTTTGTCAGTGACAAAATGCTCATACACATTAAATAAATAAATCTTTAAAAAGTAAATAAATAAAAAAGTATGTTCAGTTAAGGAGAAATAGGATGTTAAATTTCTAAGCTTTCAAGAATGAAAGAGACTGTTCTAGAAAACAGGCATTTCTTATGCTCAGTATGAATTCTCAAGAGAATGCAAGCTCTGCATAACTGATCTAATCTTTAATCCCCCCTAACTGCATGTTGCTGATTTTTAGCTTATTTTTCCAGCATGCTCTAAATTAAGAAAAGGCTCTACCGTGATAACTTAGAAAATTAACATTAAGAACACAATAGAAAGGCAACTTATTTTATTTTACATTAAAGCTTATAATTTATCATAAATCCCCACACCTTTTGAGTAAATGCTAGTATACCATATGCCCCCTCCATCTCATGTTTGAGTGAAAATTATTAAAAGTCCATAATCCAAAACACTTTATGCATTTTCATGATCACAGAAGGCTGCCTTGCCTTCCATTCATGATTAATTTCTTTTGATGGCTCCCTCTAGATCTTAGAAAATAATTAAAACTAATGAACAATCTGAAATGGCAGTAACGCAAGGAGCATATTGTTTCCTGTCTGGATTCCAAGTTTGATCAAAGGGAAGACACACTGAGATGCTATGACATTGATGTTTGTACTTTCCTTCCTGGACACCCACTGAGGCCAAATGATAGCTTCCAGGAAGAATCGTGGATTAAGTTGTTTATTATTATTGTTATTATTATTATTATTGTCACTTTATAGGATAGACTTTGCAAAAATACATTTAGTCAGGGTAAGTGCTGTTTCCACAACAGAGATGGCTGCTAAGCTGTACGGGGTTGTGCATGTGCCTTTGACTTTTCTTACCACTTTCTAGTATTGCAAATGAAATAATGTTTTCATTAAATAAGTATGCCTCCTTAGACCCATTATCTAAACTCATCTGATTGCTAGAGGGGGCAAAGGCATTCATAGATGATGGTTTTATCACATTTTCCATGTTTGATGCTGTGTTGTCAACAGATACTGGAAAGAATGTTTTGTTCCCAGGTTCCTGGAGTCAAAGCAAAGAAGTTTAACACTCAGCTTTCAGTTTGGGCAGTATGAAGGCCAAATTGTGAGGTGTTTCTGTAATAGTTAATAGGGATGTGGGATTTTAGGAGAACGACTATTTAGTCATCCATATTCTGTGGTGGTTTTATCTACACAAAGTGCCTCTCTCTCTCTCTCTCTCTCTCTCTCTCTCTCTCTCTCTCTGTCTCTCTCTCTCTCTCTCTCTCTCTCTCTCTCTCTCTCTCTCTCTCTCAGATTTGATATTCTGTTCTATTTAACTTGGACAGCACCAAGCTATTGGTACATTGATTATAACTAATCATAGTAGAACTTTTTACAATTTTTTAAAATTTTTTCTTCCTCAAGTTAAAAAAAATCACATGCATTGAAGATACAATCCAAATGAGTTATCTTTTCACCCTGATCACCTATGAGAGTTAGGTGAATGTGTGTGTCCAAGTGGGGGGTGGGTTGAGGAGAGTAAGTTATTTATTAATTGTTCTTATTTTTTGATACTTTGATAAAAACCTGAGTTTTTTCCCTATTCCATTTCTACATTTTCTGTGTATTGACTCCAAGCGGAAAGACATCCAAGTGGTCTACAAGCATTTGTTTACTGATTGGTGGGAGTTTTGAGGAGTTACTAGAGTTCAATCATCCAAGTTTGCTCTAGTTGCTCACTGATGGTTGAAAGCCTGAACTTTAGCAACAGAAACTTCTGGATAATTGTGGGATAAAATCTTGTGGCTAATTCAGTACCATCCTTTCAAGGTATGACAAATTCCTATGCTTTGATATTGGTATTATATACGTAGGTTTAGTTTTTTGCTTGTTTGTTTGTTTGTTTGTTTGTTTTGGCGGGGCAGGGTGGTGGTGGTGGAAAGTTAGTAATGCAAACATAAGTCTAAAAAGTTCTTACTCAGTTGAGCTTACTCTACTGATTCTGGGCCATCCTGATCATAAGATGGACACATCTAAACTGACTGGTGGTAAATCTTGAGTGTTTTGCTTCATCAGACTGAGAAGCACCTAGAACATCAGTAAAGCATCCCTTGAAAGGATTGAGGCCAATCCAGCATGGATGACCCAAGATTGATACATGAGAAATTATACATGACCTATTTTATGCCATTGAGTTTTATGTGCTTATTTTATTTTTAACTGTAGATTCATCTTAGGAAGAAAATCCTAATTGAACCCAGTAGTATATCAGCTTATTTAACTGAAAACATTCCAACACATTTAAAAAACATTTTTCACCAAATTCACTATAATTTTCTTTTCCTTCAAACTAGATGACCCAGTTTTCCTAATTCCAGTACTTTATTTTCCCCTTTCCCATCCATTGACTCACTTGAATGGAAGGTTTCATTTTTTCCAGAAAACTCCAAAGATAAATCTAGAAGGTTGAAACAAATGTTTTGCCTTGGTAGTGCAAATTCTCTTTGGAATTTCTTTAAAACTCATCCTATCCAAGGGAACTGCAGGTGGTTTGCATAGCCACAGAGGGTGAAATCCATTTCCAGATGTCCAACACAGTGGGACTCCTGTAGGGTTACAGAAGGAAAGGAATAGAGTTTTTAAGAACAGAGAACCAGCTGACTTCTGAGTATTTCTAAACCGAAGATATTTTCCACCAAGAAAGAAACAGAAGGGGCCTGATACAGACACAGACACATAAATGTGAACTCACTTCAAAACCAATTCTTCGTAGAAATCCATCTGTTGTTGAAGCTCACATGAAAGAAATAGAAGTGTTATAGTGTGTCTAAATTGAAAACCAAGATGGTTTTAGCCTCTTGGTCCAGATGTATTTATTTTGCTAATGGGTCCTGCAATTTGAGATCAGAATACAGTCTGCTGTCAACTGAAGACCATAGAAAAGAATACTGACTGTTGTAGGGTTATATTCAGACTTCTAGGGAGACCCTTTGTAGTTTATTGCTCATGTCTTCGAAGATGTAGGATGCAGCAATTGTTAACTGTACTACATTGAGAACTACTGTGTATTAGATATTTTAGGATGTGGGTTATTCCTCGGCGTTCTTGTGGTTAAACCTTAATCCTCAGTGCTGCTTTGTAATGTGGTAAGATCTTTAAGAGATGGTTCTGAGTAATTAGGCTGTGAGGGTAACAATGCTGATCTCTTTGAGTGAGTCAGATATCTCAATCATGAAACTGTTCTTGCAAGAGTAGATTATGATAAAGGGAGGCTACCCTACATGAAATAATGGACTCTTCTGCACATAGCCATTTCCTTTCTACTTTCTCTATAACATTGTGATGCATCCTAGGGAACACTCACAATAGTGCCAATGGTGTTTGGATATTCCAATCACTAGAATAGTGAGCCAAATAAACCTCTTTATGAAGTACACAATCTTGGGCATTTGTTATAACAAATCTAAAGAGAGTAAGAACACAGTAAATATCTGGCAAGTTACACAATATTTCTTTACATAAATTTGTGACTATCATTAAATTAGTTTATAAAAGATTATAGTTAAATCATTTAAAATATTCACAAAAGTGATAGAACACACTAAGTATTATTTTTGTCATTATGGTTATTACTAATAGTTTGGTGACAGATAGTAAATGTTTCTGGCACACTATTTTTTCATCCTTTAGCTTACTGACATCATATGTCAGCCTTCTCTTTCAAATCCATTATTATTCCTGGCTATGGTGATCAATGGAGGTTTGGGCATGTGGTCCAGGCTAACCAATGACATGAAATTTTTAGAATTGATGGTTATTTCAGAGACGTGTACTTTCCCTTCCACTGTGCATCAGCTCACAAGGAAATAGGCTGTAGCCATTAAAAATGGAAAGCCAAGAATATATAAAGCACATCCAAATGATCACAGTGAAAGCCATAGTCCAGGAGCTATAGAGGTGACTCAGCAGTTAAGAAAGCTTACTGCTCACCTAAATTGGGTGCTCACAACAGCTTGTAACTCTAGCTCCAGAGGATCTAAAGCTCTACAGCCCACTTTTAGCTTCTGTGGGCACCTGAATACAAGGTCATCCCTCCACATACCTAGTTAAAAATAAGATTTAAAACATACTCTAAACTCATGTGATACCAAAAGAAAAATTGTGTGTGTGTGTGTGTATGTGTGTGTGTGTTGTCTGTGGCTACTTATTGCTTTGCTTGAACTGTGCAAGTTGCATTTAACATGCTTTCTATTTGTTCTCACAGAAAGTTTGACTGAAATTTTAAGTCATAACTTGAAAGTTTTAATGGAGAGTTATTTCAGGTCAAATGTGAATGAGCAAACATTATTAATCAAAAATAGTGATCTCACTCAGCTGGAACAGCCAGAAACTATTATCATAAAGGATTTTTCACTTTGACTTTGTGGGGGATTAGAGATATGACAGCTTACAATGAAAATTATGACTTTATTCTTCCTCCCTTAGTTATGCCTTACCAAGGTAAATCACAGCATTTATTAAACATAAAATAGCAAATCATAAGATTAATTCTGACAGTGAGCAACTCAATGAAATGGACACTGGAAATCTCTTGTCATAATACTTTAGATTCCATGGACTGTCAGGTTAGTAGAGTAGGTTACTCATTTACCAAAGATTGGGAAATTCAGCAGTTGAACTCATCCTTTCTCACAAGCAAAGGGATAAAAAGAATTTCTAAGAACGGGTATCTGTGGAGAAAATGAATCTTGCCTCAGTGTACTAATCCTATGGGCAGACGATTTGACTTCATTCTCCTTGTAAGAAAATATCCTTTTTATGCTCCAGTTTCAAAAAGAATCTCCATGATTGAACTGATTGAACTGTTCCCATCTCCATGACACCAAGAGTGTCATTCCTCTCAGACTGAGCTAGTCACAGTTTCCCCTTCGCATCACAGCAATAGTGATTAGTCTAGGCTGTACACATGTGAAATAAAATAAATGATCAAAACTTAGCCACAGATCTGTCTTTTGTAAGTGTCTTCTGTAGTGACAGACCTGTTAAGATTGGAGTCCAGATCTGCCTACAGTCACAGCCAGAAACAGATGGGAGGCTGTCATGAGTAAACATTGCCACCAAGACAGGAAGAAGTCAACATGCAGGGAAGCAGTCCTGGTAGTAATCACAGACTTGGAGCTGATAATTCCTGAAACCAGCTTTGTTTGCCTCCTCATGACTTGTTATGTAAACAAAGAAATATGCTTTTACTTTTTGAGACAGAATTTTGAGATATCGTCTGTGACATATATTTGTCTTAGGAGACAGCATTCTCCCATCATTAAAATTAATGTAAACAAAATTAATTACTTTTTACTTTCCTTCCAATTTTTAAGGACTACAGTCTTTGGGGATCTATGAGCTTTGCTTACGGGAACCCCATCAGTGTTTGTTTGTTTGTTTTTATCATGGCAGTCTCAGAAAGATATCTTTTAATGCTCTGGGGAAAATGAGAAAAGAAGTATTGTAACTTTTGTCCAGAGACTTCTCTATTACAAGCACTTATTATTGAGACTTTCTTAGACCCTAATCTAATAGGGCATTCCCCTAACACACATCTCCTCAAGCTTTCTGTGTCTCTTTAAAAGAATAGGGTAAAGTACTCAGTGGGAGATAAAGCTTCTAAGAAATAAATCAAGTGTACCATAACTTCTAAAAAAACGAAGAGAATGGAGAGGACCTTCAAATACTTGTAAAAGTGTAATCTCAGAACCAATAAAGAATTGAGACTTGGGTCTTGGTCCTGAGAAGACTTGATGTCCCAGTATAGGGGAATGCCAGGGTGGTTAGGTGGGAAGTGAGTATGTGGGTGGGTTGGGGAGCACCCTCATAGAAGCAGGGAAAGAGGAGCTAGGATAGGGGGTTTCCAGAAGGGAAACTTGGAAAGGGAATAATATTTGAAATGTAAATAAATAAAATATCCAATAAAGAACTGAGACTTATCTAAATTTTGCAAAACACACTCAAATACTGTTCTGAACACCAATAAGACCACAGTGTATAGTAATTGACTGGGGCAGGAAAAATGCAGACTGTATCTTAGGAAATATACTTAGGGAAAACCAAACTCTAGAGGAGAAACGAAAATAAGGATGGTAGAGAGATTTTAAGCCTGCTAGGCTTCATGCTAGTGGAAATATGAAACCCACTTCAACTTCAATATACATTACAATGAAGCCTCACACTTAAGACTGATCTGCAACAATTCTCTTTGCCCTATATGTTCAACTTTTAATTAATTTCATGAGAAATTAAAAAAAAACATGGGGAGCATGAATAAAAAAAAGAGACTCAGTAGAAACAGCCTTAGATATGACAGAGTTGTAGAAGTTAGCAGACAGATATTTGAAATAACAGGTGGATATAATATGGTACCTAATAGGAAAGCGAAATAGCCTAAAGCACACATGGGAAATATAGATTTAAAAAGGATTTGATAAAAAAGAAACAAAACTTTAAAAATTCAGAATACAGCCCAGGAAAGAATTTGTGAGTTTGAAGTTCATTCAAAACTTTAAAAACTGAAAGCAAAGAAAAAGGGCAGAAGAGAAGCAGAAGAATGGGACAACGCCAAGGGTAATCATTATAGCTGCTAGTGGAATTATCAGGGAGGAGAGAACACAGAGGAAGTAATATTAGAATAATGGCCACAAACTACTAACAGACAGAAAATCACAGATCCGGAAAGATGAGAAAATACAAAACAGAATAAACACCAAAGAACAAACCCAGACACTGTCAATAGGACAAAATGGCAACCTACAGATTGGGGAAAAAAAAATCTTCACTAACCCTACATCATATAGAGGGCTAATATCCAAAATATATGAGGAACTCAAGAAGTTAGATCCCCCAAAAAACAGATAACCTAATTTAAAAATGGGCTACAGAGCTAAACAGAGAATTCTCAAAGAGGAATTTTGAATGGCCAAGAAACACCTTAGTTATCAGGAAAATGCAAATAAAATGACACTGAGATTCCACCTTACAATAATCAGAATGGCTAAGATCAAAATCTCAGGTGACAGCAGGCAAGGATGTGGAGAAAGAGCAACACTCCTCTATTGCTGGTGGAATTACAAACTGGTACAACCACTCTGGAAATCAATATGGAGATTCCTCAGAAAATTGGAAATCATTCTACCTGGAGACCCAACTATACCACTCCTGGGCATATACCCAAAAGCTGCTTCACTATACCACAAGGATATGTGCTCCACTATGTTCATAGCAGCCTTATTCACAATAGCCAGAAGCTGGAAGCAACCCAGATGTCCCTCAGCTGCAGAATGGATACAGAAAATGTGGTTCATTTACACAATGGAATGCTAGTTGGTTATTTTAAATGAGAGCATAGTGACTTTTGCAAGGAAAATAGGTATATATATATATGTGTGTCTGTGTGTGTGTGTGTGTGTGTGTGTGTGTGTGTCCTGAGTGAGGTAACCCAGCCCCAAGAGGACATGCGTGACATGTACTCAATGATAAATGGATATTAGCCAAAAAGTACAGAATACACATGATATACCTCACAGACCTTCAGAATTTAAACAAGAAGGAAGGCCCAAGTGAAGATGTTTCACTCTACTTAGAAGGAGGGAGAACAAAATAATCATTCAAGGCAGAGCAGGAGAGGGACCTGGGTGGAAGGGGTAAAGGAGGCAGGATCAGGTATTGGGAGAGACAGAGGAGAAGCCCAGAGAGCCAGGAGAAAGAATGGAAATATGCAGCTGCAGGGAATGGGGCAGCAGGAGGAACCTCTATAATTACCCAAAGACCTGGGATGTGAGAGGCTCCCAGGACTCAATGGGAATGACCTTAGCCATAATCCCCAACAGTGGGAAAATGGAACCTGAAGAGACCACCTCCAGTAGTTAGACAGGGCCCCCAGGAGGGATGAAGACATCAACCTATCTTCAAATTTTTGACCAAACAAAGTACATACATGGGCTGGTCTGAGGCTCCCAGCACTTATCTGACCTCAGTGGAGGAGGATGTCTCTAATCTTGTAGAGACTCAATTCCAGGAAAGGGGAATGCCCAGGGTAGGGTACCCTCTCAGAGGGGAGGAGAAACGGGTGAAAAATTCCAGAGGACCAGGAGTGGGGGCAACATATGGGATGTAAATGAATAAAATAATTAATTATTTAAAACTATGTATTGCATAGTATATATACACCTTCCCTTTGGGAAGTGAAAATGTTCTAAATGGTTGAACAATAATAAAAATGTAGTTAATTTTTACTAAACTTACATATAAAATGGTTAAAGTTATAGACTTTATAATATAATATGTATCACATTTTTAAATGTATATGAACTCCAGAGCAACAGCTAAGAAAAACTTTAAAAGGAGTAAAATTTATTTGATGAGAAAGGAAAACAGAGTTATAAGATCCTCAAAATCAGGGAAAATGAAAAAGGAGAGACAAAATTAACATAGAACACAATTAGAATTGTATCAATAATTGCTTTAAGTGTGAAAGACCTAAATAGACCAAGAGAGAAGATGTTGTCTGTGAGGGTTAGAAAATGACACAAAGCCAAAATAATGTCTAGATAAGTTGTTCATAAGAAATCTACTTTAACTATAAGGATGTAAATAAGTAGAAAATAAAAGGAAGGAGAAAGACATATCATACTAACACTGACTGAAAGGAAGTTACAGCTGTGACAGTTTTTGACAAGTTTCAAACTATAGACAGGAACTTTATTAAGGATGGAGAGGTATCATGTAACAACAAAGGATCCGGTGTACCAAGAAAACATAATCCTTACATTCTTAACATGTTCTAAGGTGTGTTGGGTAACACTTGTAATTTCAGTATTTGGATAGCTGTGTCAGGCAGGTGCAAAGTTGAAGGAAATTCTGTGCTACCTGGTGAGCATGTTTAAATACACAAACAAAAAATAATATCTGTGAAAATACATAAGACATAGACTGCAAGAAATATGGTAGTTGGAAACTTCAACACTTCTCCATCAATAAATCATAAATTAAACAAGCAGAAACTCAGTACCAAAATATGACTGAGTTGACAGCATTAAACTTAATCTAATTAGAACTTAAAGACTACCCAATTTAGGAACAGCAGAATACACAATTTTGTATGTTCACAGGGGATTTTTAAGTAAGGCCAGGCACTCTGTGGACCATAAAAGGTATCTGAAAAGAATTATGTACATCATATGCACCATATTCTCAGACCACAGTGGGATTAAGCTGGGAATCAGTAACAACTAGAAAGCTCCCAAGATATCTTAAGATTAAGCCATGTATCTTAAGCAACATACGGATACGAGAGAATCGGTCAAATATTCTAAAGTAGAGACTGGTGAGATGGCTTAGTGACTACAGATTCTTGCAGGTCTAACGACCTGAGTTTGAGTGTGGGAACTCACATAAAGGTTGAAGGAGAAAGTTGACTTAACAAAGTTGTCCTCTGACTTTCAACTGCATGCCGTGGCTCACCGAGTGCTCCCCAATACACATGCCCATCATCACTCCAATAAGAAAATTTGACTTAATTGAATTGACTTAGACCAGGTCTCACTATGTAGCTATTGACTATTCTGGAATTAGCTGTGTAGACCAGGGTGATCTTTGAAGTGATTTCAAACCAATGAAGATCTGCTTCTTCTGCCTCCCAAGTGCTATGAACCACCACACCCAGCCAAAATTCAATCTAAAAAATTAATCTAAATCATAATAAATATTATCAATTTCATGAAATGCAACATAGCAGTGCTTAGCCAAAATTACATAGCATTTATATCATTTATCTTTAGTACACTTATGAGAAAGAAGAAATGCATACAACAATAATCTGAACATCTACCCTAGGAAACTAGAATCCCCCACTCCCACCCCAAACAAGAAGAATACAGAAAATCAGCTGTCTCCATAATTAGATTCCTAGACTTATCTTCATGTTTAATATCACTGTTCCTCTATAATCCCAGGCTGGGATTACCATTCAACATGACCTATGATTACTTAATGGTGATACATTTCTGATCTAGTCAATCCTGGGGTTATATGCAAGGCAGAAAGCTGGGCACGATTAGCTTTGACCCAGCTACAGCACACATGCACACGTACATGCCCACACTGTTCTGCCTCATAGCCCAAAAGAAGTGCTATGCTACTACCTTACTTATCATATGGTTCCTTCAAATTCTGAGATTTAGCTCCTAACTCTCCAGGGCTTCTTGTTCCCGGATTCTACCCAAGGCTGTGACCTTGTTAGAGGTTTCATATGCTTTTCTTACTTATTTACTTTGATATGCAAATGGTAAATCAGATGCTCACTTGTAGAAACATCTCACAGTCAGTCTTTTTATAGGTAAATCAACTTACAAAATTGGCTTTCAAATTGGAGGCCCATCTGTTTGGCTTAAATAGTAATCATAGAAAAGCTAGTGGTGTTAATTGGCAAGTCTGCCTCAATAAGAAGAACAAAACTGATTTTCATTAAAATAGTCCATTCCCTAAGCTCCTTGCTCACTTTGCAAGCAAATAATTTTAGACTTTGTCTGACGGACAAATTCTTTGTTTTTAATTATTAACAGTAGAGGTTTAAATTAGATATAACAAATTATTCCCTGCTGGGTGGAATGATAATTGTCAAGATGTGTTAGTAAGTTTATGTCATTTTTGAAATCATAAAACACTCTGCTGTCAAGATTGCCTTCTAATAAACCCATACTTCTTCATGATTATACAATTTATTAAGTATATAAAAATGCAAGAAATCTAATCTTCAGGCTTTAATAACAGTAAATGCCACTTATCACTGAGTGCCTACATTTAAGGTGCTGTTTTAACGTTCTGCTTATATTAACTCAAAATTCTCCTGGCAGTGCTACTAAATGAGGTACACATTTTTTTTCTCAATTTAACACTTGTATAAATAAAATTTGAAACAGTAACTTCCTTGCCTAAGATAATAAGCCAACTCAAATAAGGTGTGTCTGACTCCAAAAGCCATACTGTTTTGAGTATAATAATTCTATTAGAACTTCTGATTTGATGAATAGATATTTTCTAAATAGCTGGGTGTCAGGCCGCAAATGAAGACACTGCAAGTATATGAGCTAGCACAGAAATCTTGCTTTGATGCTTCCCACTTAGCAAAGTTAAAAAAGTTTTCATTGCTAAGAAACTTGGAAGACTGAAGTAACCAAAGACTCCAAGAACAGTGTGAAAAAAGGAGGGTGTTGACTCAAATTGCATCACTTTGTAATCTACTCAATGTCAGTGGTTCTCGACCTTCTGCTGCTGTGATCCTTTAATACAATTCCTCATGCTGTGGTGAGCCTCAGCCATAACATTATTTTCATTACTACTTCATAACAGTAATTTGCCACTGTTATAAATCATAATGTAAATATCTGATAGGCAGGATATCTGATATGCAACTCCCTGAGGGGTCTCTACCCACAGGTTGAGAGTGGTTGCTCTAGATTGTAGTGCTTTTGTATATGGCACACAAATTGGGGAGCATTAAATATGAAGAAGGAAAAAAGAAGTTAAAATTTCCTTTCTAGTTGGTCAAAAAGGCTACTGTGCTCCGGAAGTGCAACTTCACTACTTGCTCTCTATGATAAGTCTCAGACCAGTATTGAAGTAATCCTTCATGGATAGACAATGAATTTATAGAATGAATTTATAGATGAGTCACCACTATCAACGAGTAGGGTAGTTTATATTATGAAATTCTAAAACAAGTTTGGAGATGCTCGGTCTTGGAGAAAGGAAAATGTTCCATCACTAAATTGGAATAATTGCCTGGGTTTTGTAATTTCCAGAAGGATCTAACTTAATGGATAAAATTTTCATAATTTTAAGCTCTTCTTTGCCAAAAAAATTCAGCTTTTTTTTTGCACCTGCTGTTGCTCATCTGCTGGTGAATGCTAGCTGGTAACAAACAAAATGACTGAGCAGCAAGCAGAAGATAAGGCAAACGTCTAATCACTCAGTCCAATGGCGTGACTTTCTATGAATGTATTTTTGTGTTTATAATTTTATATTGTGACATAGAATTGAGCTACAGTTTCTGCTTAAAATAATCCCTAGAATTAACTGTATAAATATTTTATAATGCTTTATGAAGACTAGATTAATTTTCTGGTGTTTTGTGTATAGGCGTTCTCTTTCAAGGTCATGGGCTTCCTCCACATGGCTTGCTCAGACTACTTTCTGATAGCACCCAGAACCACCAGCCCAGCAGTGGTACTGTCCACGGTGATCTGAGTACACCACTCCCCCCCCACCCACCCCCACACACTTCAGAAAATCAATAAAATGTATCACAGGCTTTCCAACAGGCCATCCAGTAGAAACATTTTCTGAACCAAAATTTTCTTTCACAAAATCACTGTATCTTACCTCATGTTGACATAAAAGTACATCCCCAATGGAATTTAATATTTACTAAGTAACTATCAAATCTTTATGTTATTCCCTGTTCTGAGAAATATTCTTTCTTAGACATTAGCTTCTCCTGACCTCCAGCAGGACTACCCTCCCTGAGTAATAGAAAATATTAAGTTTTTTCACAGATAGGAAAATCATTTAATGATGAGTCCAGTCATGATGTCCAACTTTAAGTTTGCCACTGGCTAAGTGAGGGAAGCCTCCACACTACGGACACTCTAGTAAATGAGCTGCTAATTACTCAGTCCAGGGGACTCACAAGTCTCCTATGCTTTTTGCAATTCCTAGATAATTTACTAATTATGGTTATTCTTTTTACTAAATCTTCACCTCCCCCAATTTCCAACCTACTAATGTCTTTCTACTTTTCAAATGATTAGTTTTATCACTGACTCCTCTTTCTTTCTAGTCCTTTCATGGGGGACAATATCCTGATTCTCATCTCAGTTCTCCTTCTGTGATCTCATCCAGTATATGTCCTATCTATTTCTGCCCACTATGCCCTATATTCTAGTGGTTCCAAAAACCACATCACCAACCCAAACATCACCTTTGAGCTCCAAGCCAGTTCATCCATTTACCCACTAGAAGTCCCTAACTGAATGTCCCAAAGTAAAGAAGTCCCTAATTGAATGTCTCAGCAACTTACCTCCTGCTGTAGTGACTTTTGTATTTCTCAAAAGAGCCCTGTGATCAAGGCAACTTATAGAAGAAAAGGTTATAGTTTCAGAAGAGTTCATGACCATCCAGGCCTAGATCATGACAAAGAGTGGTAAGTATGGTGCTGGAGCAGTAGAGAGCTTATACTTATTTCCAAAAGAGGCTGGGAGAGCAACTGGAAATGGAATAGGCTTTTTGTTTTAAGTAATTATTTTTATTTTATGTGTATCAGTGTTTTGCCTGCATGTATGTCTGTGTGAGGTGTCAAATCTTGAAGTTATAGTTGTGAGTTATGTAGATGCTAGGAATTGAACCTAGGTCCTCTAGAGGAGCAGTTAGTGCTCTTAACTGCTGAGCCATCTCTCCATCCCCATGAAGAGGCTGCCCCAGTTACACACCTCCTCCAAGGCCACAACTTCTACTCCTTTCCAAACAGTTCTACCAACTGGTACCAAGCACTTAAATACATGAGTCTATGGGAACCAATCTTATTCAAACAACCATACCAACCTTTATTTGAACTCTTTTTCCTCCTGTGCCTTTATGGCAATAGAAATGTTTATCATGATGCTATCAATAAATATTAAAAAGAAGGAAGATGTTAATAATTATATACACATCCAGTTCTAGTGTTTTATATAGACTGTCATCTTACTGTTATATATTTATTGTTCAAGAGTATAGTTACTATAGTGTTCTTACATGTAAATGATACAAGCAAAGAGAACTTGAATAATTTGTCCAAAGTTGTACGTGAAGATTGAAACTCATGACTCCTGTTTCGCTAGTGTACTAGTCTATCTTTTAAAAAAAAATTGTACCACTACCAAGTCAGCCAGCTTCAAAGAAGTCTAGATAACTAACTCTTCCTCATTATTCACTTAGCCACCAATAGAAACCTTTGTATTCTTAGGAAGAATATCTTGGAGGAGGGTAAAAGATGTTTTTCTGTTTTGCTAAACTCATACAACATGGAAAATGAAAAGCACTTAGTTTTCATATCTTGGACTGGGATTTGTAATACTTTTTGTTTGTTTGTTTTGTTTTTGTTTTTTGAGAAATGCTTTTCCTCTACAGCCCTGGCTATCCTGGAACCACTCTGTAGTTCAGGCAGACCTCAAACTCAGAGATCCATCTCCTCTGCCTTCCAAGTGCTGGGATTAAAGGTATGTGCCAACACTGTCTTGTAGTAGAAATTAATATTGATTGGAAATTACTAACCTACCTTGGATTGCTTAGTTCCCAGATAAAAGACATAAAACTTTTATAGTTGTGATAAGCATTTAAAGTTATTAGTATCTGCTTCCCTATCAATAACCCCAAGTTATAACTTGCCATATTCTGCCTGGGCTGCTCTTACTCCAATTGACCAGCCCTCATGACTATTTTTTCATGATTCACCTACTCCATGGAGTCTTCTCCTCTTTCCACCTTCTTTCTCTTCTCATGGTCCTGCCTCAGACCTTACATCCAGGAAACAAAACTGTACCTACCTCTCTTCTGCCTAGCTATAGGGCTGTAGGCATCTTCATTCAACAGGTAGTTTTAAATTAAGGAGAAGCTTACATAGTATCACTTGATGTATGTGAGGATTTTTTTTTTGACCCTAGGGGCAACCAGACCTTGGGACCAGTGTTTAGCACTACAATAAATAGCAACATACCAAAGTTCAACACTGCCTGGCCTCTACTTCTGTTTCTTAATGTCATAGCACTTTTGTCCTGTACCACAGTAAACCAAATGACATAAACATGGTGGTTCAGTACATAATTGATTTCAAGACTTAAATGTATGTCAGGTAAGATGCACTAGTCACTTCCTAAAGAACATTTGTTCTTTAACATGCAATGCTGTACAGAGGATAGAGCCCAGTGTAGTATTAAATTCAATTTCAAGTAATGTTCAGTATGAACATATTAAGGCAAGTTTTTTTAAAGAAAACTTTAAGAAATTCACTATTTACTATTTTACTATTTAAGACATCAAATAGTACTTGATGTCTTCTATGTTTTTCAACACTGAATATTGAAAGCATATTATAGATAGGATTTTGCTAAGTAAATATTGCAACTATTCAGACAGAACAGAGTTTTTTTTGAAATTATTCTTTTGGCAGGGATTATTTCCTGAAGATTCTGCTAGTATTTAAGGAATATAAGCCAAAATGGCTGTTTTCTCTTATGTATAAAACAATTTTCTGTTCAAGAAATAGCTGTGTTTTACCAGACCTGGAGATGGATACTAAGAATTTACCTGAGATGGACATAAGCTAGGAAATGATTTAATTGACAATTTACACAAAGGAATCACAAATTAAATTAATTATGGATCATAAAAATATTATTAAAAACCCAAACTACACATGATATGATATAAAATACAGTTCAGAAAGTCCCTAAAAGCTATCAATAAGATCCATAAATGGATCCGCAAATGTGAAGAAAAAGTCAGAGGCACCAATCCCAGGCATCCACTTACTTTACCTTCTATCCTAGAAAGATGAAGGAATATGTGCCTTCCCTCTGCTGTAGCTCTTCCCATGCTCACTCTCTTTATCCCATCTACAAGACAAAACACATTTGTGTATGGGGGAGGTGTTACATTATTATATATGCTATATGTTTTTGCATGGGCATGGACATGTATGGACACATGCCTGTAGAAGTCAAAAGTCAATGACATTTTGATAGTTATCTTTGTTACTTTCCTCGATCGCTCTCACATCTTATAAATGGGTTCTTTAACTAAACATTGGCAATTTAACTAGATTGTCTGAACAATATTCCCAAGGATCCTTCTGTCTTTGCCTCCCCAGTGCTATGGTTATAAATGTACATACCACAATATCCTGCTTCTTAAAACCAACATCGGTTCTGGATGTTGAACTCAGGTCCTCATGTAAACAATGTAAGCAACTTGCTAACTGAGCCATATCTTCCAGCTTCACACTTCACTACAGAGCAACAGATAAAGGCATCCGAAAATCTGATACAAGAAGCTCAGACTATGACATTGAATAGCAATTTTCTCCAATATTCACCTTGTCTCCCTCATGGAAGCTCCATCTACATAATGGGAAAGATGGGTGTGGAGAAGTCTACCTGTTCAGATGTCATGAGCTGAAAACAAACTGTCTCTCTCACAAGTAGTGTCTGGGGGCCAAATCTGTTGTTCTGATTTTAGTTATACACTTGTGTCTGAACAAGCCATCATTTTGAGACAGATATGAGTGAATAATAACATATCCTGTTGTGTGCCTGGTCAAGGTATATTGGAATGAGAGCAGGGATGTTATGATCAACAGACAACAAATATTAAATATACAGGTAGATGAGTGCCCCAAAAGGCAGGTAGAATTACAACCAGAAGAAGACTGGAATAGAAACAGAACCCACCATAGCATCAGTTGTATGTTCATATTCTACAACTGGTTTCTGGGGAAGGAGCAAACAGAACTTTGTAATAAGCGGGAGAGTCAGCCAGGACTGCAGTATCATCCTAGGACTCACCATCTTACTTGTGCCTATATAGATCTTACATAGCTTTCACTTCTCCCTTACTCTCCTATCTTCCTTCTGGAATCATTTGTTATCACAAGAGAATGGCAGACTTTTGATGAACTGCAAATGAGGAACATCATCGCTGCCATGGTCCAAGAACAACTAAATTAGGTACCTCAATACAGTCCATCAAATATTTAAAATGCTGCAATCAAATGAAAGGTTTATTGTTCCAAGAACACTAATGATACAGCCATACTTGTTGCAAATTGTTGTTTTATGCAAAGGCTTTGGAATACCAGCTGCTGCGTTGTCTGAATTGTTCTTTTATATAATTTTTTTTATTCTTTTTTGTCTCTGGCCCAGGTATTTCAATCAAAGATTTATTCTATTGTAAATTCCAATGACTTTCCTCCTACTGAGTTGTCTGGCAAAGCCTCAGAAAGGACATATATGGAAAAAATGCCTGGATTGGATTTCTTTGGGACACAGAAATGTTGATCGGAGAACAAAGAGAAGTCTTTTGAATTTTCTTCAAGATTCAAGTATTCAAGAAAAAGACAAACATCATGCAGTTCAGATGAATCTAAACATAAATATTATTAGCTAAATGTGGGGAAGTTCTGTTTTTCTACAAATGAGCGGAATGGTTTGATTACTAATGGAAAAATAGTACTGATCTAGGAGCTGGTATTGGGAATCAAGAAAAAAAACATCACGGTATAGATAGGCTACATATGAGAGATCCATGGAGTTGACTTTAGAAGGCTCAGTGTTTTACCCCAGGCTTTGAGAGGCCTCTGTCCCTAAATGCTGAAGCGATGAAGATGATGAACTGTCTAATTCTCCATAGGTCTTAGTGCATTTGGAAGAAATAATAGTGTTTTGTAGGTACTAGACACTATTGTGGTGATCCACATGACTGGCCTGATCTGAGCAGCCAAAGAACTGCAGCTCTCTGAGGGGAAGCCAGAACAAGTTGGGCTGCTGGGCTTCTTTTGCAGGCACCACTGCCCCGGAGTTGGTGGGACAAGGTTGGGGCCACTGAGCAGGGAGTGTTTCTGTAGGCTCAAGCACCCAGCTGGTTGGGCCAGGTCAAAGTCCAGTGATGAAAGCTTTGGGAAAGAAATCTCTTCCCTGGAGTGTTACAGCTCAATAAGACAGGCACTCTCAGGCAATCTTTGGTGAAATAACTCATGCACTTTATTTTTTGTGGAGAGGACCTTATAAACATTTTGGGGTGGGTTGGGATAGAAAAGCTTGGTCTGAGATGTTAGGGATGCCTTATATGCATGTGGAAAGACTTCAGGTATTGTCCCTACACAATTGATAGGCATAGTCCTCTCAATGGAGTGTCATGCTCATGTGCTGCAGGACAGGAACCTGGTTGGGAACAGACTTAAATGCCTACCATTCTCAGTTATGATAATTACCAGGGTTTCTGAATCTGCTCTGTCTTACCAGGTTTTCTCTCTGGTGGCACAGTCTACTGCCCCACAGTGTTATATACTACAGAGATTACCTTCCTAATACTAGCAGAAACATAAATAGTTGAAAACACTATAAATGCAAGCCTTCAATGGCTTTACAAGAAGACAGGGTGACTAAAAACATGTTCCCATATGTGTTCAAGCAAAGCAGAGGTACATAAGGCCTCTCCAACTCATTTGAGAAAAGGACTTGGTTGTCCAGGAGATACATTGAGAAGCTCATCCACCAGAGTAGAAAGAGATTGTCTCCTCGTAGATTCTCCCATACTCTAGCTCTAAAACATCTACATGACATTCCAATCCTCTGATTACTGAGGGTAAGGCTTACCTACTTATCTTGTATATCTGGACTCCACAATACTCGTCCCAAGGAAAACAGGCAGTATACCTTCCTCAGAGTGAAAACACAACATATCCCAGGAGAGACTAAAGGACAGGTATGCTCTAGAGTAACTAACTCTTCATCAAGGAGGAAGGCAGGCTCCATCTGGCAAACAGATGGAATCCTCCCTGTTAGCACAACATGTAAATTAAATCTCAGTATCTGCCAGAACAGAGTTGACATTGATTTTGTGGTTTGCTTTCCTTCTTAAAGAAAGAAGTCATTTGTTTATGAGGTAAAACTTCATGACAGATCTTTGCTCTGCACTGTGATTATAACACCTAATTTCCTAATTAAACATGCTAATTGTGAGTAGTTACCTCATGTAAGTACAAAGCACAGAAGTATAATTATGTAATAAAAAAGCATTTGTGAAAGTTCTTTGGGAAGAGAAGCTGGCAGAGGAGACAGGTGCTTAGTGAAGATGAGTTAGTACCACTGAGGGATCCCACTGGGTCTTATCCCACACTGAGTAACAATTAGAATTTGGCTGTGAGCTTGCATTTTCAACTTTTAAGTCTGAGCAAGGCTCCTTTTGTAACTGGGTCACAGTGACAGAGCCACTGGGTACTGAAGGGGTAGGGAACACTTCTTTATGGACCAGGAAGATCCTACTTACTTCCCAGTTGAGAATAAAACGAGCCAAAACCATCTATATGGGACTTCTTTGTCATTCTCCCTATCACCATCCACTGAAATAGTCCCAGTGACTCCAATTTCATGTTCTGTTGTAATACAGAATTACAAGCAAAAAGCAGTTCAGGGAGAGGATAAGCCAGGAGAGTCCAGTTACATATTAAAGAACTGCCTGAGGGAAGAAATAAAGAAGTGGAAGAGGCATGGCTAAGCTCGGACTTAAGAGCTTGGTGAACTGGTCTAGGAACTGATTGGGAAAGGCAAAGGGGGATTTTGAAGATGTGTTCCTGAATAATGTAGATGGGGCGCCTTTAATGTTTTTTAAGAAGGAAAGACAAGGCTGGGCAATTCTCTAGCATAGCTTTTGATGTTAGGATTGTTCTGGGTATAATGCACTTTTTCATGGATCTAGGATGACATGAGGCCCACATACGTGCTTAAGCACTGCATTGATCTTATCAAGACTCATTCCTGATCTTTTGTTTCCTAATTGTTTTTCATATTCCTAATTTACTCTTCTTCAGTCTATGTATGCACAGAGAGAGAGAGAGAGAGAGAGAGAGAGAGAGAGAGAGAGAGAGAGAGAGACAGAGACACAGAGACACAGAGACACAGAGAGAGACAAACAGAGAGAAAGACAAAAATAAAGACATATATATAAACCTGTGCCTTTAAATTCTAAGGTTTTTTTTTTCCACAAACCACTATAATCATTGTTCTTCTCCATTGTCTGATGTTTTGTAAACCTTCAGATTCAAATATGTCCTTCGATTCTCCTGGTTTACACCTTCTGCTCACCATCAGTGTATCTATTGATAGTTCCTGAGGGTTCCTGAGACAAGTTAAGAGTTAAGCTTCAGTTAATAACAATAAAAAATAAGCTAAAAAGGCCAAACCTTTGCCATGTCAACAGAGCTATTGCCAATGTAATATCTCATAATTATGCTCCCATTATTCCCTGTAAAACCATTTAATTCTGCCCTTGAAATGTCCTTTTAAATGATTATTTGTGAGCACCAAACTACCAATGTCCTTTTTTTTTTCTAATCTCATGTTGTATCCACAGCTGAAACTGTAGCCCAGAAATAGATGAATTAAGTTTCATCACATAGAGATGTCAGAAGGATTCATAGGTGACATGAGAGACAGAGACACTTTGATGGTACTGTGTCATGATTCTGCTCCTGGTTGCCACATTCCCTGAGAGGCAGAACATAGTTGAGCCTGACATCTTCCCACCATGTTGGCACCATAGCCAGGACTTATTTACTTACACAGGGAACTCACAGGCACTGTGATTTATTTTCCTGGAAAGAAATATAGCAAAAACTTCCCTAACCCTCACATAACCAGTAGCACCCAAGATAACACGATGAAACAAATAAAGGACCAAAGGCCTAACAGGCTAGCTGACCAAAAGCAATTTCTTTAGAGAAAATAGATTTATGTCTGGAAAGTTCATTTCAGTTCATACGACAGAACGAAGGAGCATGAAATGAAGGTTATGCAAGGTAGAAGAAAAGATATTTATGATACCACCATTCTTAGCTCACAGTAGGGATCCAGAAAAATTGGCTAGATGAGTATTTTTTAAGCAAATGTCTGTTAGCTAGTGTTTTAAATTTTCTCCCCAGCTTTGAGATTATCATAGTTGCACGTTTTACAAAAACGGGTGGGAGATGCTTTCTTTGTATGTTGGAGGGTGCATTTATGGAGGCCGGTGACTGACAACAGATGTATTCTTCAATGAACCTATTTTTTGAGACAGGGTTTCTCACTTAGCCTAGAACCCTCAGATTTAGCTAGTCTGGGTGGCCCGTTAATCCCAGGGATCCTTCTATCTTTGTCTCCCTAGTGTTGGAATTACAAATGCATGCCACTGTTGTGTTCGGCTTTGTTTGTTTGTTTGTTTGTTTTTTAGCATGGGTCCTGGGGATCTGAACTCGGATCCTTCTTGGTGGCTAGGAAGTAGATCACTGACTGAGCCATGTCTCCTACCCTGAAAATGCTTCCTTGGATCCTTTGAATGTAGAAAGCCTTCAGGAAGCATTCTTTGTTTTTGTCTTTGTCTTTGTCTTTGTTTTTTCCATTTAAAGAGCCTGGCCTAAGATCAATAATATAGCTCTTGCCTAACACACGCAAGGCCCTGAGTTCAATTTACACCACTGCAAAAAACAACAACAAATTTAAAAGACTCTTATTTTCTGATAATTTTAGTCTTAGAATAAATTTTCAAAATACAGTTCATATGCCCTTGACTCAGTTTTCTCTTCTGCTAACCTCTTGCAGACCTGTAAGTGAGGATTAAAGCAGACACCTCAACCTTCTCTACTGCTCTTTATTGACATTTCTCTAGATTTATGCTAATGTTCTTGTTCTGCCTCAGGATCCAGTAAAGTAAGATCAGTTCCTGGATTCAGTTTTCATGTCTTGTTAGAGTCTTTCAATCTGTGAAAATTTCTCTTTCCTTTCCTTCATGACATTCACACACTGTGGAACACACCATTTCCTCTTACCTGAGGGAGTATATTCCAGCATGTTCCACAGGTGTCTGAAGTCACTAGCCTGTTTATCTATGTTTGTCTTACTTATACACATCTATGATAAGGTTTAATTTCTTAATTAGGCACACTAAGAGGTAACAACAATCCTTAGTAATGAAATATAACATTAATGGTAATGTAACTTAAAGTAATATTACTTATGAATCTTATGACTTCTAGAATTTTTCATTTAATGTTTTGTTGAGTTGTGGCTGCCCAGAATCCAGAAATAGCTAAGCCACAGACAGGGGAAAACATTGCCATGGTAAGCTGTTATATAGAAAACTCCCAATTTGTGCTTATCAGATATTTGCTCATTCTTAAATGAATGAAGAAGTACAGCATCAAAAGAGATCATAGAGCTGCCAAATTCCTTATTTAATGTGTTATCTGCTAGGGTTCTTTGAGGCTCTGTAGCTCGAAGTGTGGGTCCTGTTGGACTGAGTTGTGGATCTAGCATGTCTGCTCTCCCAGGGAAGCAGAAGCATGGGAATTTGACTGAGTTCACTCCATGTAGCACAGGGCAGAAGTCAGACTATGAGAAGCTGCTGGACTCTACCGGGGTGTGGGGAGATCTCAGTCTGAAGTCCCTCAGTGGCAGAGCTCCTGGTTTGGGGTCTCTGGGCCAAAGCAGCTAGATGGGAAGACTGGTGGTCTCAGCCCTTGGGCACCCAGACACTGCTGGGGACCAAAGAAAGACTGAGACAGAGTGGCCATACATGCTAGACTGGCCAGCAGCTGAGAAGGATGAGGAAGAGAAGCTCCAGCAGTGCCCTTTGGGGTCAAGACTCTTGGTCACTGTGACTCGCTTGGCTGGGTCAAGGGTGGCTCGGCTCACTTGCTTGAGTTGGCAGGGCTCCGTGGTTGGAACATAGAGAAGTCCTCCATGGGAGATTAGATGGAGGCTCAGTAATCGAAGGCTCCCTCCACGGTTCTCCACAACAGGGCCCCAGTGACATGAGGAAGTCCATGGTTTTAAAAGGTTTATTGTCATGGTGGAAAGTGGATGTAGCTGTACCCCATTCCCTGTGTTCTCAGGGCGGGCCTGAAGTTAAATATCTTTTCCAGGGAGGAGGGCCTGCTTAATTGGCTATGCCCTCTGGCCTTTAGTTATCTCATTAATATGGAGATCTCTTGAGGCTCTGAGGCCTGTAGTCACGCCCTCTACCTGTGTTATGTGACCTAAGGCGACGACCTTTCTTTGGGAGGGGCTGTGGTTAAGTGAAAAGAAACAGGGCACAAGAGCAAGGCCGAACATCTACTGTCCTATTAGGGTTCAAGGCTTGTGCTCAACCAGGCACCCAGCTGCCTCTCACTACACAGCCCCACAGTTCTTCACTAGAATGTCACTATTTTCCCTTTGTAATGTTGAATATTTGGGGGAAACCTTTGAAATTATACAAATAATGCTCTTGCTTTTAAGTTTAGACTTTCACTCACCAATATTTTCATCCATTAGGATTTCTAGCTGGTGGCAAGCAGCTATGTGTACTCTTAAGTATGACTTGCTGTTGTTCTCCTTACTTGTATGTTATCTGAAATCATCTCTAAAGCAGAATTGACATTTCTCTGTGTGAATATGTGCACATGTTCATGTGTGCATGTATACAGACCAGAAGAAAATCTAAATGCTTGTTCCTCACAACACCAGCCACTATTCTTATTAGACAGGTTTTTCTCATTGGCCTGCAACCCATGAAGTAGGTAAAGCCAGCTGGCAGTGAGTCCCAGGGACCTGTTTACACTTCCTCAGCACTGGTATTACAAATGCATACCACTATGTAAGGTTTAAAGTTATTTTTTTTCTTTAAACGTAGAATCTGACAGACCAGACTTGGGTTCCCCTGCTTAAAGGCAAGTACTTTACCAACTGAGCCATCATCCCAGAACCTACTTCTCCACTTTTTATTATTTTTATGTGTATCAGTTACAGCTAATAGATACGTATTCTATTCCAGGGCTGATGAGCTAGCAGTGCCTACCATGATTGTTTATTGTTTTGCTAGACAGATCCAACTGGAGCTCCTCTAAGCTTATCCATGTGATCTCTGGAGCCCTCACTGCATCTCCACTATTTTGTTGGAAGTTATGAATACCTCTTTACTCCATGCTACTTCAAAACTCTCCAAGCTCATCATGGATTTTTTCTATCCTGGTCCTTGGAACAGATGATTTGCCAATGTGCCCTGTATTGGAGAACAACATTTTCAATGTTATCCCTGAAATGTCCCAAACTGATTGGTTTTAATTTTTTCTTTAGTGAAACATTGCATCAGTATTTCTCCAACCAGAACACCCCCACCCTATTTTTCAAACAAAAACAGACCCTGAGGTCCAAGTACCAATAGCTCATTGACATGTAGCTATGCTTAGTGGAAGTAATTTTTTTAAATTAAGCAATCATTAACAAATGGATAACAAACTGTCACATTGGATTCTACTCTTAGCCCTGAGTGAGGGTCTTGGACAGACACTGACAATCCATTATTGCTAAATCAGAAGGAAATAACAGTGAAGGGCAAGTGTAAGGAGAAGGCAGGGTCTGATGGGGGGAGTCTATAGGGTCTTGGAGCCTTGAGAGAGGCACTTAGGAGTGTGAGCAAAGCATCAATTTTTTTTATCATAAAAGATATTTGTTGCAAGCACTGAGAGATACACATGTACCTCCCAGGTCAGTGCTTGCTACTGTGTCTTTTCCATTTTCAACAGATTGAGTGCTACTCCATGTTAGTGACAGTACATGTGTGTTATTTGACATTCTACTAGAAATCAGGGATTCTAGGGCCACTGGAATCACCTTTGAATCCTATTTTTTCCCACAAGTTGTATAATCCTTATTCAGAGATTTCATCTCTCAAAACCTGTTTCCTAAGTTAAGAAGAAAAATGGGAGTAATCACTTCCTCATAAACACTATGTAGTCAGTGCAAAGCATTCAGCATCACACCTGACACATGCCAGGCATTCATTAAATGGCCATTAATGGTGCTTCAGCAGCCATTATTCCTTTATTGGTCAATAGGAATACTGAGAATTGTACTGAATGTTAGTTGTTATTTGACCTACCTTAGGATTATTTTTCTACCTTCCATTGAACTGGCAAATATTCACAGAACTCAGTATGCAGCCTACAAAAGAGGAGAGGTCCCTGTGTTTTGTAAAACTGAGGGTCTCACAATAAAATGGAGAATGCCTGTCTGGCTAATAATTACCAGACATATTTGACATGGCTAATCAGTTTTGCACGGGATACTAAGATAATGAAATATCCTTTGCCCTGTTTTTATGAAACCAGCAATAGTAATGGCATAAGAAAAAGTCAGTCTCCATTGGCATAATTAAAGAGCATATTAATCACTTTTAAGGCTGCAGATATCTTTAGGGACTGTGTTTAGATTTGTATGACCTGTAATTAGATTCACAAAAATACTGGGACTAAAACTAATCTCTGTGATGATTTAGCTTAATAAATTTGATTTGCATGAAAGAGAACCAAGAAAGCCCCATAAGAGTTGTGAGTGTCGCAAGGTCACAAACCCAGGTCATAAGTCTACATCTGCTTCTGACTCCCCTCACTTTTTTGTAAAAAAAAAAATCACCTCGCTATTAGTTAGCTTTCATTTTGCAAAAGTGAAAATTTTGCGTCAATGACTCTATTCATTTTTTAAACTAAAAAAAAAAAATGTTAAAACATTATTATAAGGAACTTCCAAATTGAAAAAAAAAAAATCATGAGCAAAGCTAACCAGACTCATGGTCTATATATCTTAATGAACTTCTATGCAATTAGAATAGCCATTCTAAAGCTGTGGGGCATCACATTCAAGTTTATAATTTTACTATTAAATATATTCATCACAAAAAAGTCAATCAACCAATCAATCAATCAATCAAAGAAAAAATCATGACAGAGTTAAAGCAGAAAACCAGCAAGCTTGATGTTCACCACATGACTCAAGTGTTCACTGTTTTAAAAAGATTTATTTTTTGCCCTTCCTCCCCTGCCTGGTCCTTTGGGCTGGGGCAGACACAGAGTTGGTCTGCTCCTGTCCTGTGGAGATACTGAATCCTGAGTCATCCTAGAGGAGCCACTGCACTCAGAGCAGCCGAGGAGCCACTGCACTCAGAGCAACAGAGGAGCCACTGCACTCAGAGCAGCCAAGGAGCCACTGCACTCAGAGCAGCAGACACCAAGGTGGTTTGCACTTGGGAGACATCATATCCTGAGCCATCCTAGAGGATCCACTGCACCCAGAGCAGAAGGATTTCCAGATCTAAGAAGTGGCCTGAGTCCCAGGAGTTCTTCCACCCAGGAGATTAGGATCATAAGACCACAGAGACATCTGGACTCTGAGGAGCTCTGCAACAAGCAAGATAACTGGAAATACAGACTCCAGTCTTACACAGTGAGGGCAGGTAAAACTAGAGTTAACCAGATGGCGAAATGCAAGTGCAAGAACATAAGCAACAGAAACCAAAGTTTGTTGGCATCATCAGTACCCAGTTCTCCCAATATAGCAAGCCCTGAACACCCCATCACACCTGAAAAGCAGGATTCAGAATGAAAATCACTTCTCATGATGATGATAGAGGATTATAAGAAGGAATTAAGTAACTCCCTTAAAGAAATACAGGAGAGTACAAGTAAACAGGTAGAAGCCCTTAAAGAGGAATCACAGAAATCCCTTAAAGAAATGCAAGAAAACACAAAGAAGGAATTAAACAAAAACATTCAGGATCTGAAAATGTAAATAGAAACAAGAAAGCTCAAAGGGAGACAACCATGGAGATAGAAAACCTAAGAAAGAGATCAGGAGTCATAGACACAAGCATCACCAACCGAATACAAGAGATAGAAGAGAGAATCTCAAATGCAGAAGATACGGTGGAAAATATTGACACAGTTGTCAAAGAAAATGCAAAATGCAAAAAACTCCTAACTCAAAACATCCAGGAAAACCAGGACACAATGAGAAGGCCAAACCTAAGGATAATAGGTATAGATGAGAATGAAGAGTCCCAACTTAAAGGGCCAGTAAATATCTTCAACAAAATTATTGAGGAAAACTTCCCTAACCTAAAGAACAAGATGCCCATAAACATACAAGAAGCCTACAGAACACCAAATAGAATAGACCAGAAAAGAAATACCTCCCGTCTCATAATAATCAAAACATCAGATGCACAAAACAAAGAAAAAATACTAAAAGCAGTAAGGGAAAAAGGTCAAGTAACATATAAAGGCAGACCTATAACAATTACACCAGACTTCTCACCAGAGACTATAAAAGCCAGAAGAGCCTGGACTGACATCATACAGACCCTAAGAGAACACAATTGCCAGCCCAGATTACTATACCCAGCAAAACTTTCAATCACTATAGATGGTGAAACCAAGATATTCCATGACAAAACCAAATTTGCACAATATCTTCCCACAAACCCAGCACTTCATAGGATAATTGATGGAAAACACCAACACAAGGAGGGAAACTACAACCTAGAAAAAGGAAGGAAGTAATCTTCCAACAACTCCAAAAGAAGATAACTATACAAACATAATTATACCTCTAATAACAAAAATAACAGGAAGCCACAATCATTTTTCCTTAATATCTCTTAACATCTATGGTCTCAATTCCCCAATAAAAAGACGCAGACTATCAGACTGGATACAAAAACAAGACCCAGAATTTTGCTGCATACAAGAAATGCACCTCAGTGACAAAGACAGACACTACCTCAGAATAAAAGGGTGGAAAACAATTTTCCAAGCCAATAGTCCCAAGAAACAAGCTGGAATAGCCATTCTAATATCAAATAAAATCGACCTTCATCCAAAATTAATCAAAAAAGATAAGGAAGGACACTTCATGCTCATGAAAGAAAAAATCTGCCAAGGTGAACTCTCAATTCTGAACATCTATGCTCCAAATACAAGGGCACCTACATACATAAAAGAAACTTTACTAAAGCTCAAAACACACATTACACCTCATACAATAATAGTGGGGGATTTCAACACCCCACTCTCAGCAATGGACAGATCATGGAAACAGAAACTAAACTGAGACACTTTGACATTAACAGAAGTTATGAACCAAATGGACTTAACAGACACCTATAGAACATTTCATCCTAAAACAAAAGAATATACCTTTTTCTCAGCACCTCATGGTACTTTCTCCAAAATAGACCATATAATTGGTCACAAAACAGGCCTCTACAGATACACAAAGATTGAAATAATCCCTTGCCTCTTATCAGATCACCATGGAATAAGACTGGTCTTTAATAATGACAAAACCAATGGAAAACCCATGTGCACATGGAAACTGAACAACTCTCTACTCAATGATGACTTGGTCAAGGAAGAAATAAAGAAAGAAATAAAAGACTTTTTAGAATTCAATGAAAATGAGCACACATCATACCAAAACTTGTGGGACTCCATGAAGGCACTGCTAAGAGGAAAACTCATAGCTCTAAGTGCCTACAAAAAGAAACTGGAAAGAGCACACACTAACAACTTGACTGCACATCTAAAAGCTCTAGAACAAAAAGAAGCAAATACACCCAGGAGGAGTAGAAGGCCAGAAATAATCAAACTCAGGGCTGAAATCAACTAAATAGAAACAGAAAGAACAGTACAAAATATCAATAAAACCAGGAGCTGGTTCTTTGAGAAAATAAAAAAGATAGATAAACCGTTAGCCAGATTAACCAGAGGGCACAGAGACAGTATCCAAATTAATAAAATCAGAACTGAAAAGGGAGACATAACAACAGAAACTGAAGAAATTCAAAAAATCATCAGATCCTACTACAAAGGCCTATACTCAACAAAACTGGAAAACCTGGATGAAATGGACAATTTCCTAGACAGATACCAGGTACCAAAGTTAAACCAGGAGCAGATAAACTATCTAAATAGTCCCATAACCCTTAAGGAAATAGCAGCAGTCATTAAAAGTCTTCCCACTAAAAAAAGCCCAGGACCAGATGGTTTTAGTGCTGAATTCTATCAAACCTTCAAGGACGACCTAATACAAATTCTCTTCAAACTATTCCACAAAATAGAAACAGAAGGAACACTACCCAATTTGTTCTATGAAGCTACAATTACACTCATACCTAAACCCCACAAAGACTCGACAAAGAAAGAGACCTTCAGACCAATCTCCCTTATGAACATCGATGCAAAAATACTCAATAAAATTCTAGCAAACGGAATCCAAGAACACATCAAAACAATCATCCATCATGATCAAGTAGGTTTTATCCCAGGAATGCAGGGATGGTTCAATATTCGGAAATCCATCAATGTAATCCACTATATAAACAAACTCAAAAACAAAAAAAAAAGAACACATGATCATCTCACTAGATGCTGAGAAAGCATTTGACAAAATTCAACATCCCTTCATGGTAAAAGTCTTGGAAAGATCAGGAATTCAAGGCCCCTACCTAAACATAGTAAAAGCAATTTACAGCAAACCAATAGCCAACATCAAGCTAAATGGAGGGAAAATCCCACTAAGATCAGGGACTAGACAAGGCTGCCCACTCTCCCCCTACCTATTCAATATAGTACTGGAAGTCCTAGCCAGAGCAATTAGACAACAAAAAGAAGTCAAAGGGATACAAATAGGAAAGGAAGAAGTCAAAATATCGCTATTTGCAGATATGATAGTATACTTAAGTGACCCCCAAACTTCCACCAGAGAACTCCTAAACCTGATAAACAACTTCAGCAAAGTGACTGGTTATAAAATCAACTCAAACAAATCAGTAGCTTTCCTCTACATGAAAGATAAACAGACTGAAAAAGAAATTAGGGAAATGGTACCCTTCACAATAGTCGCAAATAATATAAAATACCTTGGTGTGAATCTAACCAAGAAAATGAAAGACCTGTACGACAAGAACTTCAAGTCTCTGAAGAAAGAGATCGAAGAAGATCTCAGAAGATGGAAAGATCTCCCATGCTCATGGATTGGCAAGATTAATATAATAAGAAAGGCCATCTTGCCAAAAGCAATCTACAGATTCAATGCAATCCCCATTAAAATCCCAACTCAATTCTTCACAGAGTTAGAAAAGGAAATTCTCAAATTCATATGGAATAACAAAAAACCCAGGATAGCGAAAACTATTCTCAACAATTAAAGAACTTCTGGAGGAATCACCATCCCTGAACTCAAGCTGTACTACAGAGCAATAGTGATAAAAACTACCTGGTTTTGGTACAGAGACAGGCAGGAAGATCAATGGAATAGAATTGAAGACCCAGAAATGAACCCACACTCCTATGGTCACTTGATCTTTGACAAAGGAGCTAAAACTGTCCAGTGGAAAAAGGACAGCATTTTCAACAAATGGTGCTGGTTCAACTGGAGGCCAACATGTAGAAGAATGAAAATTGATCCATTCTTATCTCCTTGTACAAAGCTCAAGTCTAAGTGGATAAAGGACCTCCACATAAAACCAGATACTAATAGAAAGAGAAACTAATAGAAGAGAAGGTGGGGAAGAGCCTTGAATACTTGGGCACAGGGGAAAAGTTCCTTAACAGAACTCCAATTGCATATGCTCTAAGATCAAGAATTGACAAATGGGACTTCATAAAATTGCAAAGTTTCTGTAAGGCAAAGGACACTGTCAATAGGAAAAAACGACAACCAACAAATTGGGAAAAGATCTTTACCAATCCTTCATCTGATAGAGGGCTAATATCCAATATTTACAAAGAACTCAAGAAATTAGACTCCAGACAACCAAATTACCCTATTAAAAAATGGGGTATAGAGCTTAACAAAGAATTTTCAACAGAAGAAACTGGAATGGCCGAGAAGCACCTAAAGAAATGTTCAGTATCCTTAGTCATCAGGGAAATGCAAATCAAAACAACCCTGAGATTCCATCTCACACCAGTCAGAATGGCTAAGATTAAAAACTCAGGTGATAGTAGATGCTGGTGAGGGTGTGGAGAAAGAGGAACACTCCTCCATTGTTGGTGGGACTGGAAGATGGTGCAACCACTTTGGAAATCAGTCTGGCAGTTCCTCAGAAAATTGGACATAGCATTACCTGAGGGTCCAGCTATACCACTCCTAGGCATATACCCAGAAGATGCTCGAACATATAACAAGGACATATGCTCAACTATGTTCATAGCAGCCTTATTTATAATAGCCAGGAGCTGGAAAGAACCCAAACGTCCTTCAACTGAGGAATGGATTCAAAAAATGTGGTATATTTACACAATGGAGTATTACTCAGCTATTAAAAACAATGAATTTGAGAGGTTCCTAGGTAAATGGATGGAAGTAGAAATTATCATCCTGAGTGAGGTAAGCCAATCACAAAAGAAGACACATGGTATTCACTCACTGATTATTGGATATTAGCCCAGAACCTTGAAATGCCCAAGATGCAACTCACAGGCCACATGAAGCCCATAAAGAAGGAAGACCAAGTGAGGGTGATTTGGTCCTTCTTAGAAGGAGCAACAAAATACTCAAGGGAGCAAATATGGAGACAAAGTGAGGGACAGAAACTGAAGGAGGGGCCATTTCAAGACCTTTCCACCTGAGTATCCATCCCATGTGCAGTCACCAAAGGTAGATGCTGATGTGGAAGTCAGGAAGTGCATGCTGATAAGAGCCTGATATGGATGTCTCCTCAGAGGCCTTCAAGAGTCTGACATATTCAGAGGCAGATGCTCACAACTAGCCATTGAAGTGATCATGGGGTTCTCAATGGAGGAGTTAGAGTGAAGACTGAAGGAACTGAAAGGGTTTGTGGCCCTATGAGGAGAGCAACAATACCAACCAACCACAGCTCCCAGGGTCTAAACTACCAGCCTGGGAGCACTTAGGGAGGGATCCAGTGCTTCAGTTGAATATGTAAGAGTGGAGGGCCCTGCTGGGCATAGGTGGAAGATGAGATCCTTGACCTCATGAAGGCTGGACACCCCAGGGGGTGGGAATTTTGAGGGTGGGGAGGTGGGAGTGGGGGGTAGGTAGGGGTTACATCCACAGAGAAGAAGGAGGAGGGGTAAGGGGATAGGGGGTTCCTGGGTGGGTGAGGGATGGGGTAAGGTGACAACATTTGAAATGTAAATAAAACATCCAATAAAAAAATTTAAAAAAAGATTTATTTTTCATCTTCTGTATATGATTGTTTTGCCTGCATGTATGTCTCTGTGTAATGTAAATGTCTGGTTCCCTCAGAGGCCAGAAGAGAATGCTCAATATTCTGGAACTGGAGTTTCTGACAATGGATACTGGGAACTAACTTGGGTCCTCTGCAAGAGTAAGCAAATATTTTTAACTCTGGAGTCATAACTCCATCCCCAATAACTATATCCTTTAATCAGCTTCTGGATCATACTTAGACACAAGCAGGTTATATAGTAAAAAGAAGTAAAAAAAAAAAACCTATAGAGATTAAAAAAATTAAGAAACAAACATTCTGTGTGTGGGGGGTGGATGTATGTGTATGTCCTATTGTAGTATGCATATGAAGGTCAGAGAACAACCTCAAGTATTGATACTTTACATCTTTCTAAAGACGGAGATCTTGGTTTTGCTCCTGTACACAAGACTACTTGTCTTAGTGCTTCTGGGGACTCTCCCATCTCCATCTCTCATCTCACTTGAGGACCATCAGGGTTACAGCTATGTGCTGCCTTATCTGGGTTCACATATGTTCTGACAACTCAGATCTCCACACTTGTGCATGAAGCACTTTACACACTGAGCCCTTTCCCCAGATACAGGCAAGATTCTTAATCATGACAACAAAATTCTTTGAACTTTCAGAAACTCAGACTCATTTTGCCAACTCCAGTAGCTCTGGGTAGCCACTGGGAGGAGGAAAAACAATGTTACCTCTAGTTTATGCATCTAAATTATTGGGTCCTTTAGTGGTAATCAAGGAAGACGTTCTAAATGAAGTGATGTCTGAGCTGGGAGTTGAAAAAACAGTAGACTTTATTCATTGATACAGAACAACAAAGGTAGAGATTTTAAGCGACAGAGGTAACCTGACCAAATCTGTTTCTGTTTACTGGATTGCTCATTAAGACACTCAAAAGTCATCCCTTAACTTTGAAAGTTAAACTCTCAAGAAGAAGCACATGGAAGAGATATTTTCAAGGGCTTACCACATGGCTAATGAGCAAAGGATAGTATACATTTTGTGGTTACAACTTTAACTAATAGACAGAAGGGGAATTCGAATTTTTATCTCCTAGTGACTATAAAACAGCATCACCGTACTGTAATGATTAGCATAATCATTAAAAAACAGTTTAGTTAAATTTAAGGAAACCTAGACACATGAAGATACAGTGTCTTCATCAAAGAAAGTCAAGTCCAGATAAAACAAGACTCCTAAATTGACTGTGATGCTTCGAAATAAAATCCTTGGAGCACCAATTACCGCAGACTCTGAAAAGCAATTATTATCAGCCACTGCTTTCCCACAGTGAATTCTAATTTAATTACATCTTCTAGGTTTAAAATGGAGCTCTGTACTGGGAGATGGGGGAGAAAGGAGTGCATGTTCATAGGGAAATTTTTTTTTTAAATATTGAGGGTAATTAGTCATGGTCATTCTGTTTCCACGAGAGACACAGGATTATGAATTCATCATTTTTAAGTGGTCATTAGGAGAAAGGAATTCTAGTCTTTGTTTGTAGGAAGATGCACCTAGGTAGAGTGGAAAGTGGAAGGACCTGAGTTTACCTTTAGCATCCTTTTTTTCTCTGCTCCTTGGTGCTTTCCTGGGAGCTTGTTCTGTTCCCAGCTAGATCAAGTTTACAGATTTGTTTTATTGATTGTGAATATTTAACCATTATGTTTGGCTTTAGTGCCTGTTGATGAAGTGGCCGTTCACACAGCTTTTCGAGACCTTCTCACATCTATATCGCTGGAGAACAAAAGATGATATGTTTGTCCCTGGCAAGAAGCCAAGCTGTATTGACTTTTTTACGGAAAAGTCCTTTCCTGTCATTCTCACACCAAGTCATTTATCTGGCAGCACAAAGATCCCTCCTGTTTCTAAGTATGCTGTCCCTATGGATAGGACTGACAGACTGGCCAAGGCCTGTCTGCTTGACAAACATCTTGTGTTCATAAGACTTCTGTCTTATTTTTACAAGATGAGAAGATCTACAAAAACAATGTCTAAAGACTCCCTCAGGGTCACTAAGATGTCACGAAGAGCAGGGGTAAGAATTAGGGTCACCTGCCTTCGACTTCCACAGAGGCAGGGAATATTCCATGATGTTCCATGGCAACAAGACCCATTTCATTTGGAACTCAACATTTGCCATTGACATGTAAATCAAGAGTATCTCCATCCCCATAGCATTTATTTACTTATTCATTATTTACTCATCTGTGTACTTAATAATCTTGGTTATTCTCTGCTTCTCCAAGTCTGCATAACAATGAATCGAATTCCCTTTGTGAATATTTTTTAATTTTTTTCTAAAATTAAAATATAATCACATAATTTTCTCTTTCCCCTTTCCTCCCTCTAACTCCTACGTACATCTGCCGTCTTTCTCTTGAGTTCATGGACTTTTTCTTTGTTTATTGATATATATATATATGGTAATTTCCAAGGTTCAGGTTGCCTCTGAGGGCCTTGTCTGTGTCTGTGGGCCTCCTGCAGATAGGGGCCATATTCCTGGTTTGTGATGTGACCAGAAACCATGTGGAAACCCATGATCCATTCTCCCTCTGACTATAAAGAGCAAGAAAGCTACTTTTGCAGTAATATCGATAAGTGCAAGCGTAGTTGAAAAAGAGGACATGAAAGGCTTCTGTGACAACTTCTCTCTTCTACAATGAACCTCACATTCCCCCCCCGAAAAGTAACAGCCTAAATTGAACATCATTGAAGAGAATTATTATTTATTATTATTACTATTATTATTATTTAATCTTTTCTACAGTCCAGTCGTTTTCCCACTCCTGGTCTGTCCTCTGACTGTTCCTCAACCCATCCCTCCTCCTAGTCTCCAAGAGGATGTCTTCACCCCCACTCCCATCCCACTAGACCTCCCTACTCTCTGGAGCCTCAAGTCTCTCAAGGACTAGGTGCATCTTCTCTCACTGAGGACAAAGAGAACTCTTTAAAAGCATAATAAGGACACTAAAGTTATGTCTCCACAGTCGATGGCTTCTGGCATGGGTGCACGAGGTGAACGACTCGGTTCTATCTATAGTAGCAGTCTACTCTGAATTTGACCATGCTCCAGAAGTATGTAGATAACACAAATTCGACTTTTTTATTTTTATTTTTTATTTTCTTTTGAAAGGAGAGAGGTCATAAAGGTGAGGGCAGACATGGTAGGACTCGAAATGAGTATAATGGGGTGCATGATGTGAAATTCCCAAAGGATCAATAAAAATATATGTTAAAAAATCATGAGACTCAGCACTGGAGAAGATTAGTCTTCCCCTCTCAGCATTCCTCAGTTGCCTGTAAGTCTTTGTCTAGGGATGAGGCCCCGTGATGTGCCCTTCATGATCATATGTTTCCTTGTAATGTACTTATGCTCTTGTTTAGGTGGTCATATTGAAGATGTAGCCTGGGTGAATTGTCCCTGTCATTTTATAGGCGACAGTCTCATAGTATATATTTGGAGAATATTCTTTGAAGTATGTTTTACTGTGTGTTTTCTGAACTCTACTCGATGTGTCAGATCACCATGACTCACCTACACTAAGGACTAAAACAGTTACTCTTCCTCAGTAACACTCACTCAGGCGAAGGCTAAAGTACACTGAAGTGTCATCAAGGAATTTTTCTTGAGCTAGAGGAACTTAGCATCTTGAAAGAGGACAGAAGGCTTCAACAGGCATCTTGTTGTGAGAAATTGCCTTTCCTATGGACTCATTTGTTCTGAAGACTATTGAGAACATGCCTATATATGGTGATATTTGCCTATGATTCTAGCACTCAAGAAATGAAGGCAGGTGGCTACTGGCTTGAAGGGAAGCCTGGACTACATAGCACATTCTAAAGCATAAAGTAATCCTGTCTCATAACAAAGTACATCAAAATCATATACATCAGAATAACGATTTTACAACTGAAATAAAGGATCTGCATGTACCTAGTTTTAGCTGCATATGCTAAACACAGATCTGATAGAATGATTAAGAAAGAATAGATGAAATTTGGGTGGATAAAGTGTACCCTTTTAAAGAACGACATGGAAAACTGAGGGTCAAGAAATTTACTAAGTCAGAACACATAGCATTTTCTGAGCTTCCTAGGAGTCAGTGCAAAAGGAGAAATGCAGTGTAGTGCAGTGCTATGCTGAGCTTACAGCTGTGCAAAGGAGTAATAAAATACCCCCACACACACTGGCATTTACAGAAATTTTAATGAGAGTATATGTGTCAAAATATATCACAGCTATATCTAATCCTTACAGCCTTTGGAAAGATATAAAATGTGTTTTCATTGTGTCAAGTACACAGACAAAAGAAGTAAGTTTCTGAGCCCTGCATGTTCCTCGATCTCATTAAGAATGATAAGGAAAAAAGCATAGGCAGGAAAGGACATTTTGTGGGTGGAGTGCCACCTACAGAGGAGCCTGTGTCACATACATAAGAATGTTCCAAGACAGTCAGATGCCAGACTTGGAATCTGGCAGCTGCTGTGCCACAGTTTATGATCCTTCTGGGGACCCTGTCCAGAGGGCTTTGTGTAGTCTCTCACGGATAGGCCCACAGGAGTAGACAGCAACATACAGGGCCATCTCTACCATGTCAGCATAAAAATCAAGCTTTACTTCCTCTTTGTTCAAAATGATGTGTCTTGCTAGGGATCCTTTCAAAACATGTCACTGAAAATTCCTTGAAGCTATAAAACACTAAAAATGACTTCTTTGCAGGTCAGTATTTCTCTGGAGGTCACAAAAGATGATTTGGGTTTTTGTTGTTGGTTATGATGTTTTGTGAGACAGAATCACATGTAATACCGTACTCCTCAAACTCTCTATAGAGCCACGAAGGGGCTGGAACTTCTAATCTTCTTGTTTGCATCTCCCAAGGGCTAGAATTGTAGATAGGCCTGCACTACCGTGTTTTGTGAGGTGGGATTCCTGCATGTTAGGCAAGTTCCTCTAACTGAGCTCTGATTTATTGTTGTAGAGAAAAAAGGCTATAAAGAATAGAATCCCTGCACTGGGGTATGGTTATAAATGCCTTTAATCCCTGTACTAGGGTGGCAGAGGCAGAGGGATCTCTGTAAGTTTGAGGCCCATCTGATATACACAGTGAGTTCTAAGCCATTTAGGGCTACATAGTGAGACCTGATCTCAAATTAAATAAATAAATCACATGTTGTGGTCTGTAATCTATCTGACATTCTTTTTTTGGTGGAGAAGACTCTAAAAAGCTGTAAGATCACCCTCTCAAAGATTAGATGCCTAAGTGATGTAAGCATGGGGATTTCTGAGCACCTCCCCACATACACATATGTAGCAGATGTGTAGCTTTGTCTTCATGAGTGTACTCCAACAACTGGAGCAGGGTCTATCTCTGAATCTGTTGCCTGCCTGTGGATCATTTCCTCCTAACTGAGATGCCTTGTCTAGCCTCAGTGGGAGAGGATGCACCTAGTTGGGCAGTGACTTGATGTGACAAGGTGGGATGATACCCAGGGGGGGTTGCTCCTTCTCAGAGGAGCATAAAAGGGTGATGGGGGAAGAGTCTGTGTGACAGGGACCTGGAGAATTGGAGTGGGGGCTGTGATTGGGATGTAAACTGAATGAATAAACTAATTAATAAGAAAAGGAAGAAAGAAAAAAGAAAGAAAGGAAGGAAGGAAGGAAGGAAGGAAGAAAGAAAGAAAGAAAGAAAGAAAGAAAGAAAGAAAGAAAGAAAGAAAGAAAGAAAGTTTGAATTCACCAAGACAGTAGGTCTTACCAAATTTTATCGTGCCATTAGGATTTGCTATGTGTTTTTAGATTCTATGCTCTATCTCAAAGCTTGTCACAAGAGACAGTATAAAGTGTCAATAGTATCACTTCCCAAGGAGGAAGCAGCCTTAGAGGCAGCAGGCAATTTGGTTGTGGTGCCTTGAGCTTGAGAAAAAACAAATGTCAGTTCCTCAGTGAGGGCATTTCACTCTAGCCCATGAGTCATGCTGCCAATTGCTCCTGAACCTAATCCTCAGGCCAGGCTTGAAATCATCTAAGGCAAAGGGGAGCACCTAGAGATTACTCCTCTCTTGCAAATTTGATGCTTGAGTTAAAAGTATTGTAGCCTCTGTGCCTCCATGCTTTCTGTTTCATTTATTTTTTTTCTTTGCAATGTGAGGATAGAACCCTGGGCCTGTGTGTGCTGGGCAAGCATTCTATCAACTGAGCTTCATCCTCAGCCCTTACCTTTTCTATTTCTATTGATCCTTAGAAACTCAGGCCTCATTTGCTACCGCTGCGGATCCACGGAGCACGAGAAGACGAAGTGCAGAGCTAACGTGGACCCCGCACTTGGTAAATTTCCTTTTGCAAAATGTTTTGTCTGCGGAGAAATGGGACACCTGTCCAGATCCTGTCCTGATAACACAAAAGGAGTCTATGCTGACGGTGGTGGCTGTAAAGTCTGTGGCTCCGTGGAACATTTTAAGAAAGATTGCCCCGAAAATCAGAACTCAGATCGGATCATCACAGTTGGTCGCTGGGCAAAGGGAATGAGTGCAGAGCACGAAGATGTACTGGATGTGCTCAAGCCACAGAAACCTAAAACCATAGTACCCAAAGTTGTTAATTTTTGATAAGAATTGGTACAGTTGTTAATTACCACCTCAAGGTTATTCTCTAAAGTAGGCCATTAGAGATTAAAGCTGGGCACCTGTGGAGGCAAACCTGTATTATAGACACCACTCTGACCTTGATCGGGGCTGGTTGTTTACAATCTATCTGTCAAGGAGTACAGGGTGATTAGGAGTGTGTGTGTGTGTGTGTGTGTGTGTGTGTGTGTGTGTGTGTGTGTGTGT
>NW_021604665.1:14852312-14869783 GCF_004785775.1 Grammomys surdaster | reverse complement strand
TGTGTGTGTGTGTGTGTGTGTGTGTGTGTGTGTGTGTGTGTGTGTGTTGTCTTTCTGTCTGTCTGTGCCTGTGTGTCTATATTTGAAACAGATTCTCTATGTAGCCCAGGTTGGCTTCAAACTAATAACCCTGCTTTAGGGTCCAGAGTACAGAGATTACAGGCAAGATGCCTAAGAGCGTATTTCCACAGATGGAACTCAGAAATAACTAAGTGCCTCTATACCTGATTGTAGCAGTCATCGATATAAATATAAATTATGAATCAAAATTGACCCCTAAGCAAAGCACATGACTTTCAGCTTGTGAATAAATAAATAAATATTTTGTTATATGGCCTTAAAAAAACAAAAAACAAAAAACAAAACACCTCAGGCCTCTCTCTGCTCTTGTGTCTCAACCAAAGATTGCTGTTTTCTGTCAATTTCAGCTAGAAACCCTGATGAAGTTTCATTAGAATTCATTAGAACTTGTAGCTAGCCCTGAATTCTGCAACTTCACCCAGCACTTGTCTGAACAAAGAACTGTATGTCTGAATGTGGTATGCTGTCGGATCCTTTTGAGGCATGATGGCAGATAGTATGCTTGTAACAATGGAGACAAAAATCTTGCCTCTGTCATCCTTCCCTGGATCCCCATTAACTTAGCAGTTGATTACTCCTTCCATGCTTGGTAGCATGACTCAGCTTCCACCTACAAGTTGTGAGATGGTCCCATGTGCAGGGACAGTACCATAAAATGTAAATAAAAGCACCATGTGGACACACAGGCTCCCTGTATAAAAGTGATTAGAATTTTAAGGTGGAATCAGCAAAGCATTGAACCAAATGATGAGACTTCTCAGACTGAAGCATTCTTCATTGTGAGTAGACTCAGCAGTTTGGTGACCACAGCCATGGTAAGGTTTTTCTCTCCTGTCTTATAGATTCTCAGGATCCACCCATTTGAAGCCTCAGCAAGTCCAAACTCTTTCTCATGACCATTTTCCTTTAGTGTGTTCTTTCATTGTATTTCCTCCCTCATGGTTTTCATTTGTCACTAACATTTTGTGTTTTCATTGGCTTTGCTTAGCCTCTGTTGTGTAATTTCCCCCCTTGGGAGCTGTGAATCAGTGTCTATTCATTCCAGACAAGGCACTAATGACTGGCTAAAGGAATGACCATATTTACTGTCTATTTTAGTAAACGACTGAGTTGAGTAGAGTTAGGAAAGGATCATGGGTGACTCAAAGGCAGATGTGCCATCCCAACATAAGTGACAACTCATGAAAGCAGCAGCCCTTGAGCAATGTGCAGGCAAGTCAGTAGGTCAGAGTTTTCTGCCTTCAGCAACTGTTAATCCTTATGTAACCTTAGGGAGAAGTTTGATAAATCTTGTCTGTTTCAGAAGGTTTCTGAGACATGTGAAAGTTGTTTACTTCCTAAGTCTTAAGGAGGTTCCTTCAGTTTAGAGGAGAGAACAGTGTAGCCACATCTAAGTTCTTGGGTCTTCCTAGTTTTCATATACAAGGCTCTCTTTTCTGAGTCAAATCATTTTTGCCTTCAATTCCTTATTCTGTAAATAATCTTTTAGTCATTCTGTTTGTTGTATGTGACAAGATTTTTCCTGAGGGAATGAAACACACACATATACACACACCAGATAGGATACCCATGACAAACCAAAGTACAAAACCACCAAAGTCAAACTTGGTGAATCATAAGTTTTATTGGGGTTGCTTACAGGGGAATGGGTGAATGAATTACTTGAAAGAGTAGAAATGACTCAAACATAGCTGTGTCTCTAAAGCCCATGGTGACAACGCTCAAAACTAGGAACCTGGGGCACACTGCACCGCCTGCCAGCAACTTAATATATCCTTTCCAGGTGCCACAGTTGCTCTAAACCCAGCTCGTTTCTACTTCTTCCAGGCAGTTGATCTAGTCCCAGAGTCTTCCTTGCAGTTCAGCTTGTCTGAGTCTTCTTGGCCCCTCACCTTCCTCCTCTAAGGAGGACTCTGGAGTTTTATTGTTTAATCAGGCAGGGAGGGGCTTAACAAATCTGATCAGTTTCAGGAACTTCCTGAAATTGTTTTTAGATGTGTACCTTCCTATTTAAGGAGCTTCCTGCAGGGTGGAATGTTTCAACCTTGAATGAAACAATTACACAAAGTTGGATAATAAGCAATTGTCTTTGTTTTTCTGATGATATTGTGCACCAGCCAACCACTCCCTGTCCCAGTATATGGGGATTGTACTCTTGAGTAACTGTCATTGCTTCCCTAAAACCTGAGAGTTCTTCATTAACAATGACAGGATTAACAGGGAGGCTTATATTGGCACTTGAGAGCCTTCTATACTTTTCTCACCGGTATGAAACAGACTTCAGTAATGTAGGTGGTTATAAAAGTTGACATTGTGAAGATCCTAAAAGGAGGAAGGCTCCCAAGAGGATTCCATAGAATCCTCTCAATGATATCAAATATGGAATAGAGATAGCCCCAAACACCCCTTGGTTCCACAACTAAGCACACTTTCCATCTTCTTCCCTTTAGCTTACAGATTCAAACATCATTCATCTTGCTACATTCATTTTGAAGCATTAATACCATCTGTCTTTTCTATTTCACAGACTGGAAGGAGAGGACAGAGAACACTGGGAACACAGAACAGAAAGTAGGAATCTTTGCACAGCACAGCAACCAGAAGGCATGCTTATGTATTTTGCTGAGGGTTTCCAACGTCAATACTATACTTAGCTTCGTATGTTAAGACTATTAAATATTCTTTTCTAAGATTAGAACTGAAATTATTCTTACATGTTGACGAATAGGGATGTAAAATGTCCCTGCCTATCCTGGTTACTTGCAAACATTGAATTTATAATGGAAGAAGGTGAGTCTGTTGCAATTAAGGGAGTGAGGAAACTCAAAATATAAGATATGATCATGTAACTAGGAGGAATTCGTACCACCCTTCTAGCATTTAGGATTCTGTGTCAGTATTTCTTAAATATTTTCATAGAAAACTGCCACATGCACTACTAATATGATATAAAGACCAGAGATGTTTTGTATCCAAGCATGTTCTATACACAGATCTAATAAATCTAAAGGCAGGTAGTAGGGATTTTTACCATATCTGAAGTTTTGCAGGCTATTTGCTTGCTTCTTTTCATATCCGTAATCATGGATTTGTAGTTTAATAACTTGTCCTATTCCCAGGTAGCCAATAGATTATGTCAAAGTACGAGTACTAGTACTAGCTTCTTTGCATCCTTGCTTCTCTCAACTCTGCAGTGCTGTGAGTAATTAAAACCTGTAAAGAATGCAGGCATAGAACAGCCAGTAGCATGCCCACTGGCAAAATCTACTTCAGATCTATGCCTATAAAAGTTGAATGCCAATTTCATTGAATGGGCTTAGTAATTGTGTAGTCAAAGCTAAAGTGGAGTAAGTCTGTGTTCTGGATAAGATAAGAACATATCAGGAGAAGCCAGTGCTTCTTGGCTCATTGTATAAAAGGCTGTTTCCAGTGATTCCAATTCAAGAAATGCTTGTGATCTGTTCATTCCTTCAGACTTTCCATGTAGAATACACAGAATGTTTATGAACAGTGAGTATGCTTCCTTTAAAAGAACTTCAGTAGATCAAGAAATAATCCTAATAATTAACAAGCAGAATGCATGATAGAGGAAGGGCTCAAAGACCCTACCCTTCACTACTGAACTAATGCTAATGATAGACTTTGGGCACTGGGGAGTCATTACCTCCAACTCTGTCCTCTCTGGTGATGCCACAAGGTTCCAGTGAATATTTACAATCACTGCTCCTAGTTAATATGATACAAAACAAAATGAAAAGTCATGAATGTGGGAAATAGACTGGAAGGGAGGAGAGAGGGGTTTGTAGGTATAGACAAAAACCAAGAAAGGATGTGAGCAAATAATAAACAGGTTGTATTATATTTGTATATGAAATTGTCACAGAGCAAGTATTAAAAAACTACTGTACAACAAAGGAAACAATCTTCAGAATAAAGAGGCAGCCTTCATAATTGGGGAAGGGGAGTCTGTCAACTGTATATCCTTCACTGGATTAATAAATGAAATATAGACCATAACTCTACCTGCTTTCCCAGTGTCTCTACCAGTACCAGAGACCTGAGCTATGACCCTACCCCATGCTCTATTCCTACTAACTCTCCTTAAAGCACACCCAACAGTCAATAAACTACAGCAAGCCATGGATGTTGAGGAAATGACCTTAAATCCAATCTTATGAAGATGCTAGAGGCCTTTAAAGAGGAAATCAATAAATCCCTTCAAGAAATACAGGAAAATGCAATCAAACAGGTGAAAGAAATGAATAAAACTGTTCAAGACCTGAAAATGGAAATAGAAGCAATAAAGAAAACATAAATTGATGAATTCCTGGTGATGGAAAATCTAGGTAAGCAAACAAGAACTACAGATGTAACCATCACTAACAGACTTTAAGAGATAGAAGAGAGACTCTCAGGTATAGGTATATGATAGAAGAAATTGATACATCAGTTAAAGAAAATGATAAATCTAAACAGTTCTAGATGCAAAACATCCAGAAAATCTGGGAAATAAAAAAGGCTAAACACAAGAGTAAAGGGAATAGAAGAAGAAGGTTCCCAGCTCAAAGTCTCAGCAAAATAGTTTCAACAAATCATAGAAGAAAATGTTCTTAATCTAAACCAAGAGATACCAACAAATGTACAAGAAGCTTATGGAACACCAACCAAATTGGACAAGAAAAGAGAACCACCCTCTCATACAATAATTAAAAGAAATGTACGGAACAAAGAAAGAATACTAAGAGCTGCAAGGAAAAAGTATCAAGTAACATGTAAAGGCTGACCTATTAGAATTGTACTCAACTTTTAAACAGAGACTCTAAAGGCAAAAAGGTTTCTGGGCAGATATCTTTCAGACTCTTAGAGACCACACATGCTAGCCCAGACTTTCAATCACCACAGATGGAAAAAAACCAATACATTTCATGACAAAACCAAATTTAAACTATATCTACAAATCCAGTCCTACAGAATATACTAGAAGGAAAACTCCAACTGAAGACAACACAAATAACCCACACTAGCAACCCGAAGGAAGAGAAGCAAGCAAGCACACACACACACACACACACAGTACCACCAATAACATCAAAATAACAGGGATTAACAATCCTTGGTTATTAATATCTCTCAATATCAATGGGCTCAATTCCCCAATAAAAAGATCCAGGCTAAAAGAATGGATATAGAAAACCGAATCCATTATTTTTTTGCATGCAAGAAACACACCTCAGCATCAAAATCAGACTCTACATCAGGTAAAAGACTAGAAATAATTTCTTCAAGCAAAGGTACACAGGTACCAAGCTGGAGTAGCCATTCTAGTATCTAAACCAACAGACATCCAACCCAAATTAATCAGAAGAGATGGAGAGAGACATCTTATACTAATCAAAGGAAAAATCCACCAGTATGATGTCTCAGTTTTAACTGTCTGTGCACCAAAAGCAAGAGCACCAACATTCATAAAAGAAACATCACTAAAGCTTAAATCACACATTCAACCCAAACACAAAAGAATATACCTTCTTCTCAGTACCTTATGGAATCTTCTCCATAATTGACCAGTGTGGGGGAAGGACAGGCAAGGGAAGAGGAAGGGGAAACTGCAGTCATGATGTAAACTTAATTAATTAAGTAGTTAATTAATTAAAATAAAATGAAAACAAAAAGTAACCCAAATCTACAAAACATTAAAAATGAAACACCAAAATGCTCAATCATCCTGTCAATAAATGTGCTTAAATGAATAGAATAAAGGTTTCTTACAAGGAAGAAACACAAATATCCTTGATGTATCTGAAGAATTGTCTAACTTCCTTAGTGTGATTGGCTGTTCTTGGTTATGACCTTGACTACATCTAGAATTAGCTAAAACTCAGAATGATTGGACACACTTGTGAGAAATTTTTTTTTGCTTAACTGGACCATTTAAAGTGGGAAAATCCACTAGTAATCTTGGTCTTTGAGTTGGAGAGACACATCTTTAATCAAAATATTTTGAGATAAGAAGACTCACCTCTAATCTAGGTTGAACCTTCTGCTGGCAGTCTACAAAAAGGACATGGAAGAAGAAATCTCTCCCTTTCTCCTCTCTCTCTCTCTCTCTCTCTCTCTCTCTCTCTCTCTCTCTCTCTCTCTCTCTCCCTCTCTCTCTGCCTACATTCTCCCTCCCTTCCTAGCAAGTCCATTCCTTCACTGGCATTAAAGCATACTTCTTTGGGATTTTAATTTAAACCAAAAGATCAGCTGAGACAGTAAGCCTTGTGGGCTGAATAATTAGTGTTCTGTTGGACATTTCTATTCATAGGCAGCCATTGTTGAATTAGCTGCAGCACAGCCTGTAAGCCATTCTAATAAATCTCCTTTCTATATACAAATATATAGAGATTCTTTTTATAAGATCTATTACTCTAGAAAACCTTGACTAATACACTTAGTTATATGAAATGTAAATTAGACTGCTTTGAAAGTCTATGTATCCCACTGAGAATAGATTTCAAACAGAACTTCTGGATGGGGATGTAAGCTTGTGAAGACACTACGGAACTAGTGTAGAGGCTTCTTTAACACTTAAAAAAAGTGGAGCAATAGCTCTAACCTCGTGGATGTATACCAAAAAAAAAAAAATGTAAGTCAGCAAATCATGAAGACATTTGCATACCTGTATTTATTACTGCATTATCCACAATGGCCAAGACATGGAACCAGACTAGCTGCCCATAATTTGCTGAAGGAATAAGGAAAATGTGAAAAATACACACAATGGAATTTTGTTTAGACATAAGAAATAGTGAAATTATGATATTTGCATATTTGCATGAAAATGTATAAAACTGAATAGTATTGCAGTAAGTGAAATAATCTAATCCAAATTTTAAAAGACAAATATTACTTGTGTGTGTATGTGTGTATGTGAGTGTGTGTGTGTGTGTGTGTGTGTGATAAAGTAGAAAGGAGACTATGAAAGGAGTAAAAGAGGTCTGAAGGATGGGCAAAATTAAAGAGGAATGGGCTGGGTGTGACCTGAGAGGTGAAGGGAAGACAATTTGTAGTAAGGCAGAACATTGAAGAGAAGGAATAGAAAAACTGGACAAATAAGAACTAATTAGATGATACTGCATGAAAAGGTCATAATTGAAATTATTACTTTGTATGCTAACTAAAAATTAAAGTAATATCCAGTAAAAACTCACATAAATATTCAAAAGTATATTATGCACACATATGATTTCTATTTTACCCAGCCACCTGTACTTTGGCTTTTTTGCTGTTGGTTTGTTTTTGTTTTTGTTTTTTTGTTTGTTTGGTTGGTTGTTTTTTGAGATTGTTTTTGGTTGTGTTTGTTTTTGCTGAACTAATGTCCCCTAAATCCTGTCTGAGTTGTTTTTACAACTGGTATCAATTTTAAAGTCTTTTTATGTTAGTACCAGGATGGGCTGAAGTAGTCCATGGACCAAGTGGCATGGGTGATTGAGAGTCTATCATACTACCTAGGTGTAAAGTAGTAATCATCAATACCACATTAACCAGCCAGGCTACATCAGGAGGATCGATAGAAATGACCCTTTCAACAGGAAGAAATTGTTTGCAGGTGCAAATAAGCATGAAATAGAACTCGGCTAATGAGTTTCCATTACCAGCTAAATGCATAATCAGATTATTTGAGCCTTCCTATGGCAGTGACAAATCAATTATTAGTGATAAATTCTATCATGTGTATTGTTCATCTTTGAATCATCTGACTCGGTAATGAGTGAGTGATTTGATTTTGCTAAAAGTGCATAATTATTAGCACATAAGGGATAAAAAAAATCAAAAGTAGCTGGATGCTTCTTAGCTGATGAGATAGATCCAAAGCAGCTGAAAAGGAAGCCAAAACCATAGAGTGGAAAAGAGAACGTATCTTCAAATAATGATGCTTGTTTCACTGGCAGTCTGCATGTAGAAGAATGCACATATATCCATATTCATCACCCTGCACAAAGTTCAAATCCAAGTGGATCAAGGACCTCAACATAAAACCAGATACACTGAATCTAATGGAAGAGAATGTGGGAAATATCCTCGAATGCATTGGCACAGGGGAAATTTTCCTGAACAGAACACCAATGGCTCATGCTCTTAGATCAACAATTTATAAATGGGACCTTTTGTAAAGGAAAGGACACTGTCAATAGGACAAAATGGCAACCTACAGATTGGTAAAAGGTCTTCACTAACCCTACATGTGATAGAAGGCTAATATCCAAAATATTTAAACAACTAAAGAAGTTAAATTCCAAAAAACCCAATTTAAAAATAGGGCACAGAGCTAAACAGAGAATTTACATCAGAGGAATGTAGAAAGGCAGAGAAACACTTGAACAAATGTTCAACATCTTTAGTCATTAGAGAAATGCAAATCAAAATGACCCTGAGATTCTACCTAACATCATTAGGAATGGCTAAGGTTAAAAAAAAAATCAAAACAACAACAAAAATCCTTAAGCAACACCAAATACTTGGGAGGATGTGGAGAAAGAGGAACACTCTTCCATAGCTGGTGGTATTGCAAGCTGGTTCAACCATTCTGGAAATCAATCTCTTAGCTATGGTACTTTTCAGTCCAGGTTTATTGGTTGTTCACTAAGCACAGAATATGCAGTACATGAGGATTCCCATCATCATCCCCTGAATTATTATTATTGACTCAATTGTTTGCATTTCTAGCTTATGTTTTCCTATTTAACAGTCGTGAATGGTGATCATTATTGTTCTGACTTTTGCCTTTTTATTTATAAATTATGTGTTTGTGGGGTTGGGAGTGTGAATGTCCCAAAGTACTGATGCCCATGGAAACCAAAGGTGTCAGAACTCCCTGAAGCTAGAGTTACAGGCAGCCAACATGGATGCTGGAAACTGTACTTGTATCCATTACAAGAGTACGTATGATCTTAACCACTGAGCTATCCTTCCAGCTGGTTGCTATTTTGATTTGAAAGGTGCTTAAGGCATTAAGTTATATCAGCTCAGATATCTCTTAAAATCTGAATTTAAGTGCAACACTCTTAGGTTCTGTATCACTTGTTCTCTCTCATGAGCACATTTATTGTCAGACAGTTGGGTAATACTGACCCAAGCCTGAACATTTCATTCAAGTTCAAGGTTGTCTCAAATGCACACTTTTGATGGGCATGACATTAAAGATTCATCGACATCCAAATATATTATCAGAAAGAGCTAAGAGACTATCTTGTCTAACTTTTATTTTGTGGATTCATTGCTTATTCAATACATGCTTTCTACAAACCTGTGTGCTGGGTAACAGAATATTCAAACCGCTGTGCCTTCAGACTTCACTACAGTGTAGTAAATGATAAAAATACAGATCACTAAAGTCATGACTGCATGAGGGCTAGGATCTTAATGGATCTTAGTGGAATCAAATGACAAGTCACTTCATTCTGATGTGAGAAGTGGGTGATGTCATTGTTTAGTCGTTAGGAGGATTCTACTGCAATCGTAAATAGTAGCTCAGAAAAAGAATTGAGTCTTGGGTAAGTAGAGAAAGATTGAATATGTACAAAATGTGTCTGTATTTAATCTTACATCTGTTCCTCAGTTCCATGGAGGCCTTAAACCTATGCAAGCAGAACACCAGGCCAAGGATATAATTATCACATAAAAAGGATAAATATAAGCAGATGCCTTTTGGTGAGTGCTATAGTAGGTTATATAAATTTCTCTATTTACTATAGGAATCCAAGGGAATAGACAAATGGACAGTGACAACAATTGGCCTTTTCAGGGTTATGTAAACTTTCAGTGATGGCTGGGAAGGAGGCAGGCACTACAGCCCAAGGAGTCTTTAATCTTTTAGAGCCCTTCACTAGGGTAAAATTGGCATTTTAGCTTTGTAGCAGGAAAGAATTTCAGGACAAACCACAAAGAAGCACATTTGTAGTTTAATAGGACAAACCACAAAGAAGCAGATTTGTAGTTTAATAGGACAAACCACAAGAAACACATTTGTAGTTTAATAAAAACAACAGCATTGAGATGGACCTCTGGCACAATGATTTATAGAAAGAAACATATTTGGCGAAAAAAGTAAGACACATAAGAAAGAATAGGTTGGACTTCCCAAAGGAGAGTTCCACTTCAGTGACTTTACAGTAGTCACACTGATGATGTGTTTTAATGTATTAACTTCACAGGATTGTTAAGGAATTTGAATGAGGTCATAGAGTGGTTCCTGAACTACATCTAGATTACAGGGTATCAGATGTTAGAATATCTCCATTGTAAGTAAATAGTCTTGTCTGTACGTGTCCCATTGAGTATCTATAAGAGTAATATTCTTGAAGGTCATATAGGCACAGGTTTAAGCCTGGTCCTTTCTAATTGGCATAAAATCCCTCTATAGAAATGAAACACTCCATCCATGTCAGGTGTCAGTAGTTTTCACGGAAAATGTTAATTCTTCTGGAATTCTTAATTTTCAGCTAGCAAGAGGCTTCAACCAGACTATAGAGTAAGGATCTCCTTCTACTTCCCTTGTCTGCATAATGTACCCTTTCTGTCTATCCTGTCTAAAAGCCATCAGTATACTTTGTTCTAGTTAACTTTTGTCAACTCTATATAAGCTAGATTTATTTAGGTAAAGGAACTTCAGTTGAGAGAGTGCTTCCAACAGATTGCCTGTAGGAAAGTCTGTAGGGCATTTTCTTAATTAATGATTGCTGTGGATAGGTACTAACCAGAAGGAACTATTGTAATTCACCATAAAACACTATCATTAGCACAATTTTATCTTAATTTTTACATTTTGTTCTTTGAAATTTTTATACACGTATTTTGATTATATTCACTTATTCTTATTTTATACGTATAAGTGCTTTACCTCCTGTGAAGTGCATGGATATGCCCCATATTCATGCATTATATGTATCGTGTGCATGCAATGCACATGGAGGCCGGAAGAGAGCATCAAAACTGACAACTGGAGTTACAGCCAGTTGTGAGTTGCTAAACGGATGCAGGAACTGAATCCAGGTCCCCCGCAAGAGCTTTTAACTACTGAGCCATTTCTCCAGTTCCATACGTTTACACTGCATGTGATGTCCTCAGAACAGGGTTATGTTCAATCTGAGAGTATATATAATCCCAAATCTAGATGCTATGAGAAGTTATGGTGGCAAGATTCAAACGTGTGCATTTCCAGTCTTTATCTCAATACTTGCAGCAGGAACTCAGTTGAAACCTTGGCTCTGTCTGTGAGTCTATCCTCTCTCCTTGCTAACTCTGCTGCCTATCTTACAGTGCTTTGCTCTCACATTTGCAGGGAAACCTTTTTGAATGGCTTGCTGAGTTTACTTCAAGGAATTATTAAACACAAGAAGAAGTGTAAAAATCAAATTGAGGTGGCTTTCTGAAGTTCGGGCATGCTGGTCAAGGTGTGAGAGCAGAGCTAAATCGAATAGCAATTGATACATTATGAATTGAAAGGTAGCAACAACAATTGAGAATAATATAAAACTAAAAGAATTAACAGACATCACTTGAAGAGGTTAGCAATAGTCATCAGCAGGGCTGACTTTGTGGCAGCTTTGATGCAGGTTATGTTTCACAAGCACCAAAGCAGATGGTTAGATGCGACATTCAGCTTCATGTGTAGAAAAAGCAATCGTTATGGAGTAAATCAGTTTCCTAAACTGTATTTCAGCGAATGCAGAACATTTTATTAAATATAAAATTAAATTTAGTTTTATGGCTACTGTTGATCCACTAAATGTAACTGACATTTTCATATCATCATTTAAAATTGTCTTGCCTCAAGATACGTTAAGAAAAACAAATAGACTGAGAAGAAAAGTTCAGAGGCAGTTTCCTTTTTCTTTTCTTTTTTTCATTTTCTCATAATTATTTCAGTTTCTAACCATGTATTACTTATGTTGGTATCACAGAGAAAGTAAAAAAATATATATAACATTGTATTTCAGTACAGATGAAGCAGAAATAGAAAAACATTTAATATTAATTATCATTTTTGGTGTTTTAAATAAGAATGCCCCTATAAGCTCATATACTTGACAGCTTAGTCAACAAAGTGGTACTATTTGAAAAGATTCAGAGATGTGGCCTTATTGGAGGAAGTGTGTCACTGTGGATGGTCTATAAGGTTTCAGAATCACAAGCTGGGGCAAGTGGCTTTCTCTTTTACTGCTGCCTGAAGATCCAGAAACTTCTCCAGCACCATGGCTGCATGCCACCATGCTCCCCACCATGACAATTATTGACATTCTGTTTGGCTACATGAACTAGAGAGAGTGGGGCCTAAAGATAAAGTGAACTAAAGCCTCATGCAATAACCAACTTTATTCAGGGTACCTACCAGACACCTTATATTCTGAGAGCACTCTGAAAGTTAAGCAAGGTCATGTAAGCAAAATTCACTTGAGTTCAAACTGTATACAGTCATAATGGCAAGGTCACAGGAGTTTAGACTGAGCATGAACAATTCTTAGAAATATCATTCAGAACAGTAATGTATAACATGATGAGTAACCTGAAGTAAACACATTTCTATTTACTACACCTGGTAGGGGCACAAATCACATTCCCAGAACATATTCATGTTATGGAAGAACAGTTGTCTTGTTTACTTAGAGTTTTCTCACAAGCTCTCAGAAACTTCCTCACACAGCTACATTTGTGAAACATGTTCCAACAGATGACAATGGGCTGAACCTCTGAAACTATAGGCAAGCTCCAGTGAAATGCTTTCCTTTTTAAGAGTTGCGGTCGTCATGCTACCTCTTCACAGCAATAAAGATGGTCATATAGTTCAAGGCTTGAGCAGCCATTCATTGCTGGTGTTGAAGATGGAAGACTAGGCCATTCTGAAATCTTGACTAGGCAAGGAAATGGATTCTCCAGCGCCTCTAGAGGAGATGCGGTCCTGAAGAGCAGCCTACTGTTACCACAGTGAAACATATTTCTAACTTCCAGAGCAGTATCTTATTTTAAGCCATTAAACTGGTGATAGTATGTTATAAGAGCAGAAAAAAAAAGTATAGGATTCTTAGATTTTTTCATCATTTGCTTTATTTTGTATTTCATTTCTATTGTTATTGAAACCCCTTAGAGTAAATGAAATTGTCCTATATGGATTGCATTCTAATGTATACATGCGGGAAGTACATTTCTCAGAGGATATCTACCACTTATTGCTTCTAAAACATCCATGCCATAGGACTTATATATTTAATTTCTCTGGATAACAAACAGCTCTTAGAAAGATTAAGTAACTTGTCAAAGGCTATAAATGTTATGACTAAGTGCTTCAGTGCCATAGGGCAGACAGCATATGCATACAAGAATATACACATGAGGAATGTCATGCAATAAACCATATGCTAAACACTCTGGTAAATCTCACTGCAGAAATATTTTAGCAAAGCTAAAATCATAATAAAATGCTGTCTTAAAGATTTATTTTTATCTTGTAAATGTTTGTACAGATGTGTGACTCTGCACATGAGTACAGGTGCCCACATACTCCAAAAGTGAGTATTGAATCCACTATAAGTAGTTATACAGGCAACTGTGAGCTGCCCAGAATGAATGCTGGGAACTGAACTTGGGTCCTCTGTAAGAATGGTATATACTGTCTACTGCTAAGTCCCTAAAACACCACTCCACAAACATATATGCATTCATACTTTTTCAAGTAAAAAAAAAAAAAAGATCTTAGACTCATATGTTTCTATGTCTTCAAAATGGGCCAAGAAATGACAGGCTGAAGCAATGTTTACCAAATAGCTTAATATCTATCACCAGGGTGGCTATGTAAAGAAAGCACAGTAAGAAAACAAAACAATTTAACTACTTACTAAACTTTTCTCTGCTGTACATGTAATAATTACATTTTTACAGACAATGTATAACATTATTTTCCATAAACGTACTTCATTCAAGGAACTATTAAGATATTTCTAGCTTTAGTCATTTAGGACTGCAGAAATTTTTACCTTTATAAAACAAAAAGGTAGCCTGTTCATGCTGGCCAGAAGAATGTGGGATAATTTTCGGATTTCCTAACATGATACTCTCTGCTCATTTCACAAAGGGGATACATGAACATTAAATGGGAAAGTTCCTGCTTACCACATGTGTATCATTGGGGATGTCTGCACTGCTTCATCTAACTAACAGTCTATCTGTCTAACAGTTAGCATCTGTCTAACAGGCATCTATCTAACAGGCGATGGTGGAGCCTTGAAACCGGTCTAACGTAAACGTCCTGAAGGAACAGCTCAACTGAAGTAAAATCCAAAAATAATTCTTGGTAATCTTCAGTGGTTATTGGAAACACACACACACACACACACACACACACAAATTTAGCTCTTCAAATCCAAAGCCTACAAAAGTATCAATGTGAATTGCTTAAGGGAAGGGAGACAAGACAGACATTAAACGTCCTGTTTCATGTTGTAGGAGATGGAGTTCCTCTCTGTGTGCTGAGAGCCTAAGGGTAGATGAAACAAGAAGCTGCTTAAGCTTTGCGTGCACCTTTGTGTACATCTGGCTCATCTTGTGCTATGCTAGATTTCTTGAGATAAGAAGAAGCCTGGGTGATTCCATCTGCTTTAACACCCCTGCCACCTTTTCAAGATAGGTATATATTAAAATATCTCACACACTCCCCTCTGTAACCTCTGGACCTTAGCCAGAGGACGAACTTCCTCTTAGTCACTCTGAGCCAAGTTCTAGCATCTGCTCAGGGCAGATAATGCCAGAGCAGGTATGTTCTGGAGGAAGCTGTGAGTGCTGAGATACAGCATGAGGCTTAGACTCAACCTGAGGACAGGACCTGGCGTGAGACAGGATTCAAATAAATGTTGAATGCCAAAAGAAGACAGAGGACACGAGATGAGGTATATTTTCAAAATTCAGAGCATAGTGCAACTCAATTGGGTCAAGCAGGGGAAAAAAAAAAGAAAGGAAGGAAGGAAGGAGAAATCAGTACAGAAACTACCCTCTCTTTATAGTAGGTATCATTAGCCAAGCATTGGCATCAAATGCTGAGCATAGCAAGGCAATGAAGGATGGAGAGTTACCAGAAATATGAACCCCATTTGCAACTTAATTGGATTAAGCCTCTTCTCTGGTTCCATCACTAATAGGTTGTGTGACTTTAGTCACATGCCTTATCTTTGTTTCACCTTCCTCTTTTGTCAAATGAAGAGGATAATAGTACTTCTACTCTCAAGGATGCTGTGAATAGTAAATGAATTAATATATGTAAAAGAATTTATTATTACTCACTGTGGTCGGCTGATAAAGCCTCCCAAAAGACATTAGAATTCAATCCCTGTGGCATGTTTACTTTTGTGTGTCAATTTGTATAAGCCACAATGTACAGATATTTTTGATGTAACCTTATTCCAGATATTTTTGTGCAGGTATTATTTTGAATGATATAAACTTTTAAATGTGTGGGTATCAAACAAGGCAAATCAAGTCATAAGGATGAACAACATCCCATCTTGTTGAAAGGGTTAAAATAAAAATCAGCTGAGCTCCTCTGACTGAGCAAGAAGGAATGTGCTAGAAGGTAGACTTTGCATTTGACCTGAAGATCTTCCCAGTGTCACTAGCCTGATGACCTCCTTTATCATGTTTTAGTGTTTCAGCCTCTATTTTCTAAAGCCAACTCCTTAAAATCAGTTAACTTCACCACCACCCCTAGCTCCCTTACCTTCTTCTGCTTCCATCACTTTCTCTTACATACTACTGATTGCATTTCATCAAATCTCCCTCTGCCCCCTTCTTGCAAGAATTCTGTGATATTTCTATGATCATCCTCATAACAGATTAATCTCAAATTATTAAATTAATTACCTTGCAAGGGTATTTTTTTGTGAGAGAGAACATAGTCAGAATCTTGGAATTGGAGTGTGATCAGCTTTGGGCTGTGGCTAACATAGAAATGATTCTGTCAAAAGGAAAGACAGGGACAAAAATTGGAGCAGAGACTGAAAGAAGGGCCATCTGGGACCACTCACCTGGTGATCCATCCTGCCTACAGACACCAAACCCCAAGATACTGTTGCTGTGGTAAAAAGGCACTTGTAGACAGGAACCTGGTATGGATGTTCCTTGGGAGGTTCTGCCAGCAACTGACCAATGCAGATGTGGATGCTTAGAGCCAACCATCAGACAGAGCTCAGAGATACTATGGAGGAGCTGGCAGGAGGACTGGAGAAGTGGAGTGGAATTGCAACACCATAGGAAGAACAATGTTGACTCCCCCAGACCATTCAGTGCTCCCAGGGACTAGACCACCAACCAAGGAGTGTACAGGGAGGGATTCATGGCTCTAGATATGTATGTAGCAGAAGATGGCCTTGCCTGACAGCAATGGGAGAGGAGGCCCTTGGTCCTTTGGAGGTTTGATGCCCCAGTGTAGGGGGATCTTGGAGCAGTGGGGTGGGAATTGGTGAGTAGGTAGGGGAGCACCCTCATAGAGGCAAAGGAGAGAGGTGGAGGGGAGAGGGCAGATGTAGGATGGGGGATTTGTGGAGTAGTAACTAGGAAAGAGGTTATCATTTGAGATGTAAATGAATGGAATGATTAATTTAAAATGCAAAGAATGCTACAGTTTATCAAACAAATGATCCATAATAATGAGAGACTAGAGCTTGAGTTCAGACTCCATCTTAGAGAACCTGACCTAAGACTGAACTCGAGTTAACTACAAGCCTGCCCGACACTTCACTTCCTAACAACTACCAGTCAGGAGAAAAGCAGAAGTTAAGTTTATGGTTTGGCTCCCAGCACTAGCCAATTATGTTAAAGGCCTTAAGACACTCCCATCCCCCATCAAATGCATACTAGGCTAGACACCCTCTTCTTGCCTCTCTAAATGCCTGCTTAAAATTGAGCCCAGGGCTGCTCCCTCCTGTTCTGCTGCATCAGAAACGGCAGCAGTGTGGCCCAAGCTTGTACATAAAGACCTTAATGTGATTACATTGGAATCAGTTCCTGGTTGGTCATTTGGGACTTATGAACCCTTCCTGACACACCAGAAATATGTCAGTTCATGAACTTTATCCATGTCAAGAACTCAATTCAGACTCCGTTCTTTCTTAAGTCTTAGTGATACTATAATGAACTTGGTTCCCTTTGTCCTAGGAGCCTACAGCCAGTGAGAAATAGCTGATCATGGTAGGCATAGGAAAGACCCGGACATTTTGGAACTCCTTCTGCACATATTCTATTATAGAGAAATCGGTTACATTTCTACCTTTTTCCCAGCTGGAAGGGGCCTCAGAGGAAGAAAAAAAGGAAAGGAAGGAAGAAAGAAAGGGAAGGAAGGGAAGGAAGGAAGGGAGGGAGGG
>NW_021604665.1:14837432-14852212 GCF_004785775.1 Grammomys surdaster | reverse complement strand
GGGAGGGAGGGAGGAAGAAGAAAAAAAGCACTCTGAAAAGGGAACTAAAATAAACTTCTACTTAAGAATTTCCTGAAGACCTGTAAGGAAAAGAGCATGGTCTAAAGAAGGCCTTAGCATTTGACATCACTCCCTTCATCTAGCTTGATTTAAGAAGTCAGACTATGGAGTGAGACTTATTCCCTGAAGATCTCAGAATTACTACACAATTTTCCAGACTACATTGTAAAACCAGGGAAGGGACCTACCTACATCTTATGCAAATAGAAGCATTCTTCAGTTTGCTGGTGACCAAGAAATGCCCAGAAGGTTCGTTATTCTTGCCAAGGTGAAGAATTACTAGCAATATTATTTTAAATGAGGAAAACATTTTTCTCCTTTATTTTCTATAGCTACTTATAGATGCCTCTTTGTATCTGTGGTGGATGGTTCCAGGATCCAGACTCTGTGGTATGCAGAAGTTAAGTCTCTTCCAGTATATTTTATGAAACTTACACACATCTTCCACTATAGTTTAATCAAGCCTGAGCTACTCATAAGACTCCATATAATGTAAATGCTAAATAAATATTTGTTATAATTAATTTTTAAAGGAACTAAGGACAGGGAAAAAAAGTATACATGTGTAAGTAGAAAACATTCTTTAAAATATTTTCCCAGCAGAATTGGTTCAGAATCTAAAACCTGGCTTGATGTCCAAGGGTACCAGGTATTGAAAGAAGAAAGAAATTCAAAGGTTGAAAATTTGCCTGAAATATTGGACTGAGTGTGTCTTCAAAACACTTAGAGAACCTTCTAAAATCAAAGTGGGTTTTCCAGTCCATTCCTGTTCTCATCACAAAACCTCTCTGCACTTCTAGAGGCATTCTTCCTATTCTTTTCCAATTTGTTTTAGATGAGGTTGGAATATCAGGTTGTCTTTTCTCTGAGTTTGGGGAATAGAAGAACTGAACTTGAGTGCAAAATTGCCACTAAGTTCCTTGGAGTTGTGTGGTGAAATGAAACAGTAGCTTGGAGAGGAAAGAAGTCAGCATTTCTCAAGAAAATAAAACTTCAGCCTAGATTATAAATTTTAAAGCCTCATACAAACAGCATCCCAATGAAATTTTCTACACCATCATCTCCCATTGTTCTAAAATAACCATGCAAATATTCAGTAGCCATGAGTCCGTTGGCAGGAGAAATTACAGTGCCTGATTAAATTCATGCAGTTGATTTAATGAAATTGGTGCACCTGAGAGGTATTTGCCCCTCTGTTTTATATTTTGTTTATGTGACTTTCAAGGGACTTTGAGATTTTAAGACTCAGAACCTATCTTAACCTGAAAATAAATCAGCACAGGATGAAATGCTTCTGTCTGTGGGCTTGCAGCATCTGATTTGAATGACCAGGGGACACTCAGCAGAATGGCAATTGCTAACTGCCAAACCAAGTAAACTAAATGAGACTACTAGTTATGGGGCCCTCCTGTGGAATTTATTTTTTTTTCTTGGCCCAGTATAATAGTGTATACCTGTAATTCTAACACCCAGGAAGTAGAACTAGGAGACAAATTTCCAAAGCCAGGCTGGCCACATAGGAAGCTTAAGACCAATGTGGGATACATCACAAAGCCTTGTCTTCAAAAAGATGTTGGGAAGAGGACTGGAGCTGTGGCTCAGTGGCTAAGAGCAATTGCTGTTCTTCAAGCTCAGTTCGCAGTGCCCAGCTCAGGATACTCCCAATCTTCATGACTCCAACTTCTAGGGGATTCAGTGTCCTCTTCTGGACTCCATAGGCACTGAATGTACCCACACAGAGAAGCCCACATATGATGAAAATAAAATATTTTTAAAATAAAACAAAATCACTTTCTACAGAGGCTTAAAGTGTGAAGGAATTATTAGATTCATACACCATACTATCACTGGAAAATATCTTTGGGTGATTTTTTTCCTTTTTGCTTCAACTTCTTGCTTCTTATTTATGGGCATGCATGTGTGTGTGTGTGTGTGTGTGTGTGTGTGTGTGTGTGTGTGTGTGTGTGTCCGAAGTGTCTATCCTTAAATTCTTCCTAGTTTGAAACTGCTGTGTATTCTAGACTAGGTGGCCTATAAGCTTCCAGGGACACTCCTATTACAATCTCCCATCTCTCCACAGGCTACTTAGACTCACAGATGCACATAATTAAATCCTACTTTACTTAAGGTCTGAGGATCTGACCTTAGGTCCTCTACTTGTTCTGTTAAGTGACCATTTTCACTTGTTTCAGGTTGTAAAATGAGCCTCAAGCAAGTGGATCTGATGGTGACTTTTCAGGGGCGTCATTGTTTAGCTTGAAAAGGAATTAAAAACCATCTCACTGACTATTCCTCTCTGATTTTATGTTTTAATTTATCCATTTATTTGTAATTTATACTTTATTTTGAAAGTTCTTTCTCTAATGAGATACAATATCTCATATGTCATTAGACACATTTGGTGTCAATATTTTGAGCTTTGGTTCTTACAAATAAAAAATACTCAGCCTGAAACTTTGGTCCATGCATGGAAAACAATATTATAAACTAATTATTTGAGTTCCTTTCCTAGTTTCTTTCTTGTGAATATAAGCTTTAGAAAATAAATGTCGGTTGTTGGAAAGACACTAATGTTCAGGATTTTAATATAATGCTTACCCTTTGTGTAAGTAAGTAATTCTAATTAGTATCACTTAAATAATGATGAATCAAGTATAGCTATTATTGTTAGACACAAGTGCAGGAATATTTATTGTTTTTCACCCTAGAATTACTTGAGTATAGTACAATATACTCATAGACTGTCTGTATTTTGGGTAGTACCTCATAGGTTCCATGTTTGTCAGTTCTGTGCTTTCTTAATATAAGACTATGTAAGCATTGGCACATAAATGCAAGATGTTATAAAGCCTGTGGAAGAGGGAGAAAACTGGTCTGGTTCAACACAAACTCTTGCCACAGAATCTAGTAGAGTCAGATGATTAACAATTAGGAGAAAAATAGACATGGATGATTACAAGGTAAATGCCTCAGAAGAGAAAAGTTGGAATACAAAAGATGAGGAGAGGCTCTTTGGGAAATTGATTCAGCCTTCAAAGGCCTCTCTGCAGCAGTGTCCGTCTTGATTACTGCACAGAGAAATTCAAACATTCAATAGAGGATAGTGTGTCCTGTACCAGTCCAATTAGACAGAAGAAAATTATGCTCGTCTCTGAATCAATCACTGCTTGGTTTCTGCTGAGTTCATTCTTGCATTCTATGCACAGTAACATTTATAACTTAAATGTTGGTAACATTGGAATAAAACTTTATAATTTTAGTCTCATTTTTTTTTCAAGATAAATTTCCCATCACCCATTTCCCTGCTTGCTATGGATTCTTGTTCCCTATTTTAATTGTATTTATTTTGAAATTTTTTTCCAGTGTTTCCACTACCTTCTATAATAGGACATATATCTCTTCAAGTAATGTATTGGAAGAAATTTCAGAAGCCATCAAATTCACCACATTTTTCCAAGTAACAAAATAAAGACCAAATGAGATTGTTACCTGTCCCGAGGCTACAAACTACACATAACATTTTAGTGGTGTGTAAATTCACTCTGTGGCCAAACAAAAAGGATGATTCTTCCGAAGTGCTCTAATGGTGCTTCTGAATTTGAAAGCATTTCTTCCTACAAAAGCAGTACATTTCACAGTCTTGGCCACATTGCCTTAGCCACGTAGTCATGTTCTCAGGGAGAGAATGTGAGAAGAAGGATTCTGAATTCCTTGTCCACCACTTCCTCCAGATTGTCCTTCTCTGTGGCTCCCACTGATCTCTTCCAGCTCAGTGTTTACTTTGATTTTCTCTTTCACTTACTGTAATCTGTGGTGGATCAGTATGTAATTAATTCAAATTGCCAACATATCATTATAATAATCTTTCCAAGTGCCCTGAAGGGGCTCTGATTTGACACATTCACAGGAAACTGTCTGGCTACGTTTGCTTCCTGCGAGTTTTGTGGATAAAGTGAGCCAAGCTCCTGAAACTCTTCCCACCTCCCACTTTGACTTCTGTCACTCGATGTAGAGTTCCAACCTTCCCGTTTGGCCTACACTGGTAACTGAGACAAGGACTATAAAGTCTTCTATCCCATATGTGATTTTTAAAATTTTAAATTATTTACCACTCAAATTATATTAAATTATTGACCACTCAAAAAATCAGTCACTTACTTATAAACCTAGTTTTCAAGCTTTTCTTGAAATAAAGGGAGGAATGAGGGGGCTGGTGAGGTATCTCAGTGAGTGAGTGCTTGATTCACAAATGTGAAGAGTAGAGTTCAGATCCCCATGTAAAGGATATATAGGCATGGTGGACTGCTTGTAATATTCTTTAGGCAGAGACAAGTTGCCCCCAGAGCAAGGTGACTAGGTAGACCACTTGAAACAACTAATTCGGGAGACTCTGTTTGAGACTCCATTTGAGAGACTCTGTTTCAGTAAGTAAGGTGAAAAATAATTGAAGAAATCTGCCTTTAGCTTTGGGTCTGCACACACAGACACACACACACACACACACGCACATATACTCACACAATACTCGAACATACACACACACACATATACACACACATATATACATACACACACAAACACATGCATATCACACACACACACATAAATATACAGACACATACACACACATAGACACACAAACACACACACATATACAGTCACACACATATACACACACATACACACACACACACACACATACACACCACAGGAGGTATGCCTACATGCATGAATACATACATGTAAACATTTACGCATGCAATCACACATACAGACTCATGAGAAGGAAAGGAAGGAAGGAAGAAGAAAGAAAGGAAGGAAGGAAGACAGAAGATCTTACTATTGCTTTTCCACCTCTGCCAACCAGCTAAGGCTTAGCAACAACCACACCTTTTTTTTTATTCAGTCTCTAGTTTATAGTTTTCCCCAGTCTCACAAAGCTTGTGATTAATTCAGTATTAATTAATTAATAATGTTTATCATTTGCTGCTTCGTATTTATGCTGGTCTCTTTCTTGCTATGCAGTTCAGATGAAATGATTCTAGTATGCATGTTTTTAGAGAATGTACAAATGAAAAAGATAGAAACGGCCGTATGTCTCTCAGGAAATGGGGCAGTGTTCTCTTATGCTTGTTTGTTTCAACAATTCATTCAAGTCACCATATACATATTACCCATCTGAGTCAGCATATTGCTCCAACTCCATGCAGTGTTAGTATTTTTTTAGGGTTCATTGAGAAACAAAGCCAATGAGAGATTGAGCCAGTGAGAAAGGAAGGATTAAAGGGAACTCTGGGGAGTAGAGATTCATAGTAAATGATTGGCTCATGTGAATGTGAAGTGTAAGAAATCCCAAGATCTGCCACCTAGAAACAAGTGTTATAGTCCCAACCTGAGTCCTATGATCTGTGAATTGAATAACCAATGTCACAAGTTCAAGTCTTGGCCTCAGTCTCATGACCTGACAGCCTAAGGTATTGAGGACAGGCAAAAAAGTGATACTCCAACTATTGCAGTCTGGAAGCAAGAAAGAATAAATCTACTTGTTTCTTGTTTACTTTTGTTTGTGTCCTCACTGGATTAGGTGATGCCCACCCATATCAGTGGCAGCCATGGGCTCTAGTTACTCTACCATCAAATGCTAACTTCTCCTAAATATACCTTAACAAACACTGCAAGAAATGATTTCTAATTAACTAACTGGACATCTTATGGCTTAATCCAGGTGATGCATACATTTAAATACAACTATATTCTTGTACAAAACCCATAAATTATTAATCTATATATGAATTAATGTAGAAGAAAATTCATATATGCTTTCTACATTTTAATGATATATTGACAGACATATTATATCCATATTTTAAGTAGAAGTACACATCAATATTCCTAAAACCAAAAGATTATTTTACTGAAGATATATATATATATATATATATATATATATATATATATATATATATATCTTTATATAGCTTTTTAAAATTTTGGATATTTTATTTATTTACAATACAGATGTCATCCCCTTTCCCCATTTCCCCTCCCTATAACCCCCATCCCATCCCCCCTCCTCCTTTATGCTTTTATACCATTTTGATTGCATGTATGTATTAAGGTCAGTTCTAGGTTGAGGGTCTAGCAATACAATAGATGCAAATAGTCAAGGAACAAGCAATAAAATAAACACAAATAGTCAAAGAAAAAGCAAGGCATTAAACTCAGTTGCATGAACACTTTTTTTTTTTTTAAATGTTTTTTAAGGATTTATTTTATTTATTTGAGTATACTGTAGCTGTTTCCAGACACGCCAGAAGAGGGCATCAGACCCCATTACAGATGGTTATGAGCCACCATGTGGTTGCTGGGAATTGAACTCAGGACCTTTGGAAGAGCAGTCAGTGCTCTTAACCACTGAGCCATCTCTCCAGCCCAGCATGAACACTTTATGATTACTGTATCTAAGGGTTTGTCAGGATGACCAAAGTATCTGATCCTACTTCCTTGTCTTAGTACAAGGTCATTTTCATGTCTGAAGCCTACTTCCTTGTTCTAGTCTAAAATTTAGACTCCTGCCTGAAATTACTTCTTTGTTCTAGCCTAAGAGTTAGATTTCTACCTGAAATTACTTCTTTGTTCTAACCTAATGTCAGATTCCTGTCTGAAGCCTACTTCCTTGTTCTTGGCCAATGTCAATGTCATATTACTGCCAAGCAGCCCATTTCATTGTCCTTGGCCCATGTCAGATTCTTGCCAAGAAGCCTCAAAGGCTCCCCATCTCTCCATCTTTTTTATTTCATTAACACGACTGAGCCTGTCTTAGGTCATTCTGACAAGAATGCCTTCCTTATCCATCATGGAATATGCATTATCAAAAGCAATGCACTCTGACTTAGGTTGGTAAGGCTCTGTGCAGAATCTTACCTGTCCTTGGCTTGCCAGGTGTTAATTTTTAATAACTCTGTCTGGGGGTCCATTTTCAGGTTTAAGCCATGTACTTGGCTGCCAGTATGTTGATGTTGTTGAAGAAAAGCTTTAACACAATGGGCAGGAATAAGAGTATTCCCAGAACAAAAAAGGCTAGTATGATCAAGCTATATATGCCATTCTTAGAGCTTGTGCTTTTTTAACACGGGGAAATTTTGGATCTGCTAAAGTGTACAGGAAACCTTCTGAACAATACAAGAGTCTCTCTTATATTTTTATGCCTAAAAATTACCTAGAAAGCTAAGACGGTATCCCATATGTACTTGCACACATACATGTATCAACACACACAAATGTATACAGATAGATACACATATGTTAATCTGGATAGGCTTACATTCAGCTCCCCCCCCCTTCTTTTTTGTGCTTCAAGTGAGCCTCCCAAGGAGCTGCCAAGCCTTCTTAAACTGATTTAATCTTAATAAAAATGTTTTGCCTGCTTTATCTTGATAAGAGGACCCTAATGCATTTTTTCTCTCCCTAGAAAAGAAATTTGCAGAATGTTGTTTTTTGGTTTTGTTTTCTCTTTTTGTTTTTTAAAATATTCTATCTTGGGGTTATATTGAGAATCCCAAAGGTCAAGTCTCGAATCTAGGCTCTAGTAAAATAATTTTTTGTAAAGCCAGTTACCACCAGGGCAACAATCACAGCAAGAGGGTTAAAAGCTTTTTGGCATGTTTATCACTGACCTTCATCTATTAATTTCAAGGAAAGGTAATGAAACTTAAGCTCCAGAGAGATGATATTATCTACTTCTTGATAAATCTGCTTAATGAATAAGTAATGAGCAAAATTCTTAAAGAAAATGAAACTCCAGGGGAGTCTTAGGGAAAAATTTGAATATTGCAATTTGGGGATTTGTTTACCTCATAGCTAGGAGAATGATAATTAGCCCACAGTTTCTGAGCTAGGAGGTGTCTTCATTATTAAATAATTTACTACAAAGAAAAACTCCTACCATGGAAGTCTGCAATGATCAGTATGAATTTCTAAAATCTTGGCTGTGGTGATTTGAATAAGAATGCTCACACAGGCTCATTGTGTGCATACTTGGTGCCTAGTTAGGAACTGTTGGGAAAGGATTAAGGGGTGTGGCCTTGTTGGAGAAGGTATATTACCTGGGGTGGGCTTTAAAGTTACAAAGTACAAGCCATTCCTAGTTAGCTCTCCCTGCCTCCTGCCTGTGAATGAAATGTAAACTCTTAGGTATTGTTCTAACACCATGCCTACCCACCTGCTGCTATGTTCCACACCATGATGGTCATGGACTCTAACTAACCCTCTGAAATCATGGGCACCAAAATAAATGCTTTCTTTTATAAGTTGCCTTGGTCATGGTGTTTTGACCTGGCAATGGAAAGCAACTAAGAAGGTTGCCTTACCTGGCTGCTATCGTACTCTTGACACAATATCAAGCAATAAGGAGCACACTAGGAAGAAGCATATAATAGAAAGGAACCACGTAGGAGTGATAGACATCTCTTTATTCCAAATGATCTGTGGGATGATGAGAGGGAGAGATGACATTATCTACATTAAAAGATTCTAGTTTGTATGTGTGTGCCTGTTTATACTTGAGAGAACAGAAATTAAATGAGAGTACTGATTAACTCCATGATAAATTTTATTTAAATACTTTGTCTCCACCCTTAATCACTGCTTACTCAGAAAATGTGGAATTATGTTTTTATGATTACTTGTGTCTGTGTGTGTGTGGCTGCCTGGACATGTGACAGTGTCTGTGGGATGATTAGAGGACAATTTCAGAAATCTGTCCTCTGATTTCACCTTGTATTTTGTAGATTCAATTCACTTTGTCAGGCTTATGTACCAAGTTCTTTTTCTTGTGGAGTCATCACATTCTTATGAGCCCCAGACATGTGGGACTCTTCTAGAGCACAAGACTCAATCCCCACCCACCCTTCATTTCTTTGCTTTAAACTGATCTTCAATCATTCCCAATCAGGATAGTTTAAATCTTAAAGGCTAAGAGGATGTGTTCAAATCCTAATTCTACCATTATTAACGTGGCTGAGGATATAGTAAGACAGTCAATTTTTAAACTCAGTTCCTCAGTCTCCGTAATGAGACCTGTCCACTATAGGTCTACAAAAAGATGAAGTGAAATCTGTGTTAAGAGCATAGGTCAGTGCGTGAAATGGAGTAGGTATACATCGGAGTAAATGAAGGCTGACTGAAGGTGTGCGGCTATGATTTTCCTTCATGGCTCCTGCTGTCAGCTAGTAAATAGATCCCACATTCATCAGTAGGATCTCTACTAGAATAAAGCTGTTCTGTTTAATCAGTGTCCCTGTGTGGTCATCAGACAATGCATACACAGCTTTCTGTCTGCAAGAACACATAATAGACTTCGATGAAATTGACACTTCACACCTTGGTATTTCTATGCACCATTCTGATGAAAGCTCAGATTATGTTAAAAGTAAGGCCATTGGAATGCTAGTATTTGAAGTGATGGAACTCCCTGAAGCTCACATACTCTAAAATAAAAACATTGATACTCTCCCACCTCTGTTTTCCAGCCTCAGAGACCATGAAACTAATTCTCATTGTGATCTTAGCTTATAATTCAAGGTCTTTATTTTTCTCTACCCCATAGCTGCTAAAAAGTAGATTTGAGGGATCTCTATCTATATGTAGCCATCCTGTTTCAACTCATAATCTTTCGGGAGTATCTCTGCTTGAGATTTTCATGGCTTGACATTTAAGCCTTCAAGAGAGGTCCTAATTAATGAAAGTTAAGGCTGGGGACACTGTTAATAACAACGGGAGTTGCTCCTGGATTTTCCTTCTAGAACTTGATATGACCATATTTGTGTTGCTATGAAAGAGTACTTGAGGCTGAGTAATGTGTAAAGAAAAGAAAGGTCTTTTAGATTATAGATCTGAAGATAGGGAAGGCCACAAAGAATGGCTGCACCTGACAAGGCATCATGCTGCATTATAGCATGGCAGGCGACCACATGAGGGCAGTGCATGGCAGAGAGGCCCCACACCTGTCAAAAAGGGAACAGACATCAGAGTTGGCCTGCTTTACTACAGCCTGCTCATATTCAATCAAGGGTTACTCTAGTCTCCCAAAACACATGTCTCTTCTTTAAAACCCCAGGGCCCTACATCAGATATCAAGGCACTGCATCAGATATCAAGAATGAGACAAACCACATCTAAACCATAGAATCTGTGGTCTCACATTCTGAGGACATGACCGTTGCTCAGAATGTATGACTTCAGAGACCAACTAGGGATAGCTCCCACATTCTACAGTGACCTCTGTCTTGGGAAGGTCATGGACCAGTGAGATCCCCAATATACAGAAGTATTAGAGATTTATTGTGTAACAGCATGAATATATCTAATACTACTAACCTGTACCCTTAAAATAAATAGGGCAGGAACTATAAGGTAGCTCAGTGGGTAGGAACATTTGCTACCTAAGCATGAGAACCTGAACTCACATTATAGCACTGTAGTGACTTAAATAAGAATGATACCCATAGGCATATTTGAATGCTTAATCATCAGGGAGTGGACTAGTTGAGAAGGATTAGGAGGTATGGTCTTATTGGAGGAGGTGTGGCCTTGTTAGGGGAAGTGTGTCACTGAGGGTAAGTTTAGAGGTTTAAAAAAAAAAAGTCCATATCAACCCCAGGGGCTCTTCCATCCTGCTGCCTGTGGACCTGGATATAGAACTCTCAGCCAGGTAGAACATCTGCCTGCGTGCATCATGCTCCCTACTTCTATGAAAATGGACTAAATCTCTGAAACTGTTAGCAAGCCTAAATTCAATGCTTTATTTTATAAGGGTTACTATGGTCATGGTGTCTCTTCACAGCAATAGAACATTGACTAAGACAGTCACCACCATGAACATGACTGTGCTTATAACCCTAGATACCCTAGGGGCAGATGGGAAGAAGGCTGAGGGTTGCTACTAACTAGTCTACCTCTAGGTTCAGTAAGAGAATCTGTCTCAAAGGAGTAAGCTAGAGATAGATAGACCAGAATATGTACTGCACACACATACAACACACACACACACACACACACACACCACAAACATACAACCCTTAATGTCAGCCAGATATAAGAGCATATGCCTGAAATCCCAGTGATTAGAAGACTGAGGCAAGAACATTGTGAATTCAAGGCTAGCCAGCCTGGGATACACAGAAATTTTGAGACCAGCTCGTCCTACATAGCAAGACTTTGTTTTAGAAAACCAAAGAGAAAATAGTAATTAATTTTATACTATGTGTTTTGCAACATAATTTTTAATGTTTGTGTGTTATTTAGAGGTTCAAGTATCTCTTTAAAAACTCTAATCTCTTCACACACACACACACACACACTCAGACAGACACAGACACACACACACACACACACCAAAAAAGTTCTCTGGGAGCTTTTTAAGCTTCACAACATATAAAGAGGGTGGGTTTCAGGTTGAAAGTCCTGGAGAAAAAAAAAAAAAACTTATCCCAGTTCCCTTTCAAATCTCACACTCTATGATTTACCTGGATAGATCTGAGGGGAAGAAGGTATTTGCAGTGGAGAGGAGATAGAACCTGAGAGCTCCATGCTCTGAAAACCTGCCCCCTGGGCTGTCGGCCTCTGTTTTTCATCAGCAATAAAACTTGCCCACAGACATTTTTATCATGTCCTGCTGGAACAGATCAAAAACGTATATATCAGGTGGATTTATTTCCATATATTTTCAATGACTTGGCAGTCTCTTCTTAACTGAAATATGGCTGGAGTGATTTCATCATGTTTGTAATGTAGCCCACTTTGTGCATCCGAATGATAAATGGATGATCCACAGGTTGGTAAATAAGAAACCAGACATCTGCCGTGCCATATAGTTTACACGAATCAATTTTATGTGCCAAGCATCCTAGAGCTCAGAAAGAGGTTTCAGTGCCTCTTGGTTACACCACTGGCTGTTTGAGCTCTTTGTGCTGCCTGCTATGAGTTTTTCTCTTAGGAAAACCAGTCTCAGAAAGTCTCACAAATGTGTTAAACAGTTAGTCTCAGGAAGCTCAGACATCTGGTTCCATTCTCCAAGGTAACGTTTGGGTAGGAAGGGATGAGCATTGTAGTCTGTGTGCATATCTGAGATCACTACTTCAAATGAATCATGTTACGATGTGTGAGGTTGCTTTGGTGGACTCCTTACGGGCCAGATTTAATATACTGTTACTCCTGTAATTTAAAAATGTCAAAGGCTATGCCCACCGTCAATGTCTTCATTTTTGAGGATTTGTGTGTCTACTCAGATAGACAAAGATAGACAAAGTAGATTGAGAATTGGTTTCAATCATAATTAGCTTTACTTGTCAAGTTGACCCACTTGGGAAAAGAAACACCAAAGGAAGAATACTTCTATCAGACTGACCTGTCACAGCTCTTGTGGGAGCATTTTCTTAATTGATACTTGATTTAGGAGTTTCTGACCCACTGTGGGAAGTGGCATTCTAAGGCATAGAAAAGTTAGATGATAGTAAGCCTGGACAGAGGCCAGTGGGCATCATTCTTCCTTGGTCTCCCCTTCAATTCCTAGCTTATTGTTTCTGGTTTGAGTTCCTGCCACGACTTTCCTGGATGATGGACTACCACCTCTAAGCCAAATAAACCCTCTCTTTCATCCAAGTGTGTTTTGCTCAGTATTAAGATATGTGTCATGGTATTAATTAGTAATACACAGAGGTCACATTCTAAATCTGACAAACAAAGCCTATAGCAAGCTTTCCTCTTGAAATCTCAAAACAAACAAAATAACAAACAAAAACAAATAAACAAACAAAAACACAGAGATCTGGACCATATTAAAAACCAAGATTTGTTCCTCAAAATGTCCACCATTACCTCAGGTTTTCTTACAAGTGGAATTAGATCATGGTCATGACTTTGACTGGGTGTTGTCTGGACTGGCACGCTTTTTGCTTTTCTATTTGGCCAAGAAGAGAAAAATGAAACTGAGTCAGATGGCCTTCAGTGCTTTGTCTCTTACGTTTGCTATACTTGGCCAAGTCCAAAACGTGTTCATCTGTGTAATTGAGGTTCGCTATGGGAGCCTTTCCATAAACACTAGTATTTAAAGATCTATGTCTATATTGCAAAATGTCATAAGAGCTGTTCCTAAAGGTAGGCATCAATAAAATATCTAGCAAGCCATTCCTGTCTCCAACATGAGCTCTTCCAGAGCACATACCTATTGAACAGTATAGTGTATAGACTCGCAGATAGTATAGTTGATTGTACATAGATTTAAAATAGTCTGTTGATACTTATTTTATCATTTGCTAAATACACTTTTTTCAAGCTTTCCTTTGGTTTTGCTCCATTCAAAGAGATTTATTTCAGGCTGGGTTGTGAAACTGCTATAAAGGGGCAGCAGTCCTGTGTAAGAAACTGATGCTGACTCACTGGGAAAATAGAAGTTGAATAGGGCCTGGAGGAAGGTGATGTCTAAATATGCAGACTGAAAGACTTCTCAGCCAGAGGAAAGGACCAGAAAAAGATCACAGGTGGCTACAAGTCACTCACATCAAAGTACCACTGCACAGCTTGTCTGTAGGCACAGGTATAAATGTTTGGAACCTGTAATTGCAAGGCTGGAAGGCCGCACTGGGTGGGTGGGGTTAATTATTGTGAAGAGAATGTGTGAAGCTTCCCTTGATTTTTCAAGTGAAAGAGAAAATTTTAAGAGTATTAGAAATCGCAACTCAAGGAGTCTGATGAATGAGAAGCACAGATCTGAGATCACCAAGATGTTGAAGTTCGAGGCGAACTGGGGCTGTAGAGGTAGCTTCCTAGTTAAAAGTGATGTTTTCTGTTCTCCTCACTCACATCAGCCAATTCATGAGCCTGTATCTCCAGCTCCAGGGAATAAGATGCTCATTCTTCCATTCTGAGAGCACCTGCACTCGTGTGGTCCACATTTACACAAATACATAAATAAAGATAAATTTTAGCTGATGTGGAAAGGAAAGGCAAAAAGGAGGAAAGTTATTCTGTGTAGACCACCACGAATTTAACAGTGGGCTTCACACAAGGATGAGGAGCTCATTAAGAATGAAAGACAATTTAGGTTGGTGTGTATTTGTCTCTCCAGATTAATTTTTGTGTCCCCAGAGAGGAGAGACTGCTTTTCTGTCTCCTCGGGTGTCATTGGGCTCCTTGGATCAAATTAGAAGGTAAACAAATGGCAGTGCTTGTATCAATCTGCTCTCCACCCACACATTCATTTTCTGTCTGTGGCTAGAAACTGTTGTTTTGACGTGGGAAGACTATAGGTCAGCATGACCAAGGAACTGAAGACTTTTTCTTTCTGGGTCACATTAACATGGATGACCAGCTAAACAGAAAAATGGAGAAGGGCATTGCTAGCAGACTGGAAAATTGGTTTGCTGTATAGGTAGCAGCTTGAAGGATTTCTATGCTTTGCTTTGCTTGGTTATTGCCTTTTAGTGGCTTGAAGAACAGAAAGCTAGAAGTGATCCTTTGATCCATCATTTTAATATTATGAGACTCTATTATGCTGTGCCTAGATTTTTCAGGCTCTAAGCTTATAGCTTCCTGAGTTCAGGAGATCACTGCTCGCCATGCTTTGACTGTTCTCACTGTTTTAAAACTTCACTAGCTGTTAGCTTCTCTGTATTTTCTGTCACACACACACACACACACACACACACACACACACACACACA